>NC_142948.1:8313152-8323152 GCF_046866305.1 Octopus bimaculoides | reverse complement strand
AATTAGTAGTAGTGGTAGTCGTCTGTTAGAAATTATAAAAAGTTTTCTTTCAGCTCTTTGTGTTTTCAGTGCAAAAACCTGCTGGGGTCAATAAAATAAAGTACTGGTTAAGGATGGAGGATGTTGGGGGGGGGGGGGGTGATCTAATTGACTGACTTTCCCCATTTGTAATCATTGGCCTTATGCCTAAAGCAAAATCTCTTATTATTATTATTATTATTATTATTATTATTATTATGATTGGTGATGATGATGATGGTGGTGGTGGTGGTGGTGGTTTTTGGTGGTGGTGGTTTTGGTGGTGGTGGTGGTGGTGGTGGTGGTGGTGGTACATATTGATAATTTCTCAGCTTGGCAGAAGGTTAAAAATTTCCTGTAGGCAGGGGTAGATTTGAAGGAATTGATTTCACTACAAGTCAGGTACTTATTACGTCACCTCTCCGACCCCTACACACACACACACACACACACACACACACACACACACACACACATGCACACACGCACACACATGCACACACATCTCCCTACAGGAGCCTTTACATACATACTCAACATACCAAATGCTTAACAACCAAATCTCCTAAATACCACACATTACTGGCTGGCAAAGAGGAAAAAAAAAAGGGAAAAGATATTGTTCATAACGTAATCCTAAATACATACTGAAAAATAATGTCTTTGATCATAAATCTGCAGAGTCAGAACCAGCCAGGGGCTAAACAACAACAACAACAAGGATGAAAGGCAGTTATTGAATAGAGAAAGTGAAAGTAAAAAGTACATTGCTAAATCACCCACACATGTAAGATATACAGTTCAGCTCTTAATCACTCCTGATTAAATAGACCTGTGATCAAAAGAATTTTCAGCTATGAGCATCCTGTTCTTTTATTTGCTTACGCTTCTACTTCTTGCAGTCACTAGACTTTGGCCAGGCTGGAGCAGCACCTCGAAGCGTTTTAGCTAATCAAAGCAACCCCAATATTCATTGTAATTCTAATACTTAAAATAACTCTGTTGGCCTCTCTTTGACATATGTTTAATTTGCACAGATGTAAACAAACCGACACTGGCTGTGAGGTAATAAGAGTCAAAGACGAGAGAGAGAAAGAGTATGTGTGTGTTCGTGTGTGTAACATCATCATGACTATTGTTTAATCTTCATGTTTCCATGCTGGCATGGGTCAGACGGAATTTGTTGAGGCAGATTTTCTATGGCCGGATGTCTTTCCAGCTGCCAACCCTCACCTGTTTCCCATCAAGGTAATATGTCCCCCATAGCCAGACATATTCTTACAGAAACCTGGAAGGTAGAGGTACCACCTGTACAATGGTGAATCACATGTCATATCTACTGTGAGATGACAAAACAAGGAGATGCACATGCACACACAAACAAACATCCATCATCATCATCACTTAATGTCTGTCTTCCATGCTGGCATGGGTTGGATGATTTTAGAGGAGGTGGCAAGCCAGAGGACTGTGCCAAGTTCCAATGTCTACTTTGACATGGTTTTTATGACTAGATGCCTTTCCTAACACCAACCACTTTATAGAGCGAATTACGTGCGTGTGCGTGTGTGTGTGTGTGTATATATGTATGCATGTGTATATATATATATATTTCATTTAATGTACACAGCATAAAGATATGAGCTGCTGACAGTTTCTTGTTGTGAAGACATGTATCTAAGTAGTTTCTTTTTTAACAAACCTTGTGTCACCAAGCAATCTTCAGGGTCTGAGCATACAGACCATGTGCTCAGAGCCCGAAGATTTCTTGGAAACACAAGGCATGTTATAAAAACTTACCTAGACACATGTCTTCACAGCAAGAAACTGTTAGTAGATTGTATCTTTATACTGAGTGCATTAAATGATATTTATCTCTCACTAGATAGAGTACTGTTTGCATTGACCTTACCTTAAACTATACATGTATGTGTATATATATATATATATATATATATATATATATATATATATATGAACTTTAAGGTAGTTAAAATAAATATGTTAGTGACATATTTCCACTTCTAAAGGCAAATTTACTGCAGTTACTGTTGAGAAAAAATTCCCCTCTTATGGTAAAAGATGTAAAAACACTTTTTACCATAAGAGAGAAATCTTTTCTCTATACTAACTGCAGTGAAATTGCCTTCAGTTGAAATATGTCACAAACATATTTTAACTAAACTAAAGTTTGTTTATTCCTTAGCACTAATATCAGTGTGTGCATGCATATATATATATATATATATATATATATGTGCGTGTATATATGTATATAAAGAGAGGATAT
The DNA here is from genome assembly GCF_046866305.1 of Octopus bimaculoides. NCBI lineage: Eukaryota > Metazoa > Mollusca > Cephalopoda > Octopoda > Octopodidae > Octopus > Octopus bimaculoides. The sequence goes on along the minus strand of NC_142948.1, from coordinate 8,320,844 downwards.
GAGAAATTTTCATCAGAATTACTCAAACTAATAGGTATGCATTCTCTACTATCTTCTACTATTTCTGTTTTTTATTGTTACTATTTTTTACCATTCGCTATGTTATGTAGCTAATTTAAATTAAATTAAATATCCATGCCATGCTTTCTCTAATTGTTTGCTTTTCCTCATTACACACACACACACACACACACACACACATCTTTTTTCTTTTTGTTCTTGTTTCAGTCCTTTGAATGCGGCCATGCTGGACCACCGCCTTTTTAATCGAATAAGTCGACCCCAGGACTTATTATTTATAAGCCTAGTACTTATTCTATTGGTTATCTTTTGCCGAACTGCTAAGTTATGGGAACATAAACACACCAACACCGGTTGTCAAGCAATGCACACACACACACACACATATATATATACGACGGGCTTCTTTCAGTTTCCGTCTACCAAATCCACTCACAAGGCTTTGGTCGGCCCAAGACTTTAGTAGAAGACACTTTCCCAAGATGCATGTGATGGGACCAAGGGCTGCATCATGCTCCTGTGTCTGCTTTGGCAGGGTTCCTACAGCTGGATGCCCTTCTTAATGCCAACCACTTTACATGCACTGGGTGCTTTCCTCATGCCACTGGCCCTAGTGAGGCCACCATGCAGCTGACAAGGTTATGAAACCCAAGGTAGAACCTCAAACAGTAATGGAAATTTGAGGGAGATTTAACTACTATTTCCACTGGGTTGAACAAAAACGTTATTGAGGGAGATTTAGCTACCATTTCCACTAGGTTGATCAACAACATTATTGAGGGAGATTTAGCTACCATTTCCAGTAGGTTGATCAACGTTATTGAGGGAGATTTAGCTACTATTTCCAGTGGGTTGATCAACAACTTGAGGCAGATTTAGCTGCCATTTCCAGGAGGTTGAGCACCTATGTAACTGAGGGAAATTTAACTACTATATCAAGGTGGTTGAACAACAACTTAATCGAGGAAGATTTAGCTACCATTTCCAGTAGGTTGATCAACCACAATGCTATTGATGGAGATTTAGCTACCATTTCCAGTAGGTTGATCAACCACAATGCTAGTGATGGAGATTTAGCTACCATTTCCAGTAGGTTGATCAACCACAATGCTATTGATGGAGATTTAGCTACCATTTCCACTAAGTTGAGTAACAATGTAATTGAGGCAAATTTAGCTACCACTTCCAGTAGTTTGAACAACAATAATGCAATTGGGGGAGACTTAACTACAATTTCCAGTAAGCTGAGCAAAAATGTAATTGAGGCAGATTTACCTACCATTTCCAGCAGGTTCAACAACAACATAATTGAGGGAGATTTAGCTACAATTTCTAGAAGGCAGAGTAACAATGTAATTGAGCAAGAACCAACTACTATTTCCAGTCAGTTAAATGACAATGTAAAACTTCTCCGTTAGCTGAGCTTCTACATAAATATGAACATAGACATGTGCAAAGAATTCCTACCAGTTTCTGTCATTCCATTTACCAAACAATAAATAAATAAAAATGTAAATAAAACGATAAAACAAATAATTGAATAAAGGGAATAAATAAAAATTCCTTTTCAGTTAAGCAATCTATTGAAATTACAACATCCGATGATTGATAGATTTACATTATAATCATGAAGAGTATCCAGAGACAACTAATGTCACTAGAGAGAATAAGCTGTCACCTTATATAGGTAGACACGTAGACACGTACACACACACACAAATACACACATAAACACATACATAAATATATATATATATATATGTGTATATATATATATGTATATATATATATATATATATATATATATATATAGATATATAGATATATATATATATATATAGATAGATAGATAGATATAGATATGGTATATGCACACAGAGAAACATACATTTATAGATATATAAGTACACATACACACACATACATAATATATATATATATATATATATATATATATATATATATATATATATATATATATATATATATATATATATATACCCAGGCCAGCATGGAAGGTGGACGTTAAACGATGATGATGATACACACACACACACACACACACACACACACAGATGCACACATAAATATATACACAAATACACACACACACATAAACGCACACATATATATATATATATATATATATATATATATATATATATATATATATATATACACACACAGATACAAAAATACACACATATTCATTCATACATGCAGACATTTATACAGATATATATATACACACAAACACATATAAGTATATTTATGTCATACATATACACACACACACACATATATATTTGACTGGTGTATAGTGAGATATACACATATACACATTTATCCACCTCTATCTACATATACACACATACAGACATACAAAAACAGCAACACTCACACACTCTCTCTCTCTCCCTCTCTCTATCTATCTATCTATCTCTACTAAATGGTTCAACTGTTGACACACAACAACACTGAACTCAGCCTACCTACAAATTACATTAGCTCCACAGCTCCATACTCGGCATTACTGTCTTCGTTGGCTTTTAACGCACTCTCTCTCACAGACATTTTCCTTCAATAAGTCCATTCATCGTGCACTTTGCTGCAGTTAGCTGCACAACAAGCGGGCGAGAGGGGAGGAAGAGGAGGAGGGGAATCAATAACCGAGAGGGGGAGAAAAAAAAAATGAAAACAAAAATAAAAACACACGACCATCAAGCTGTCATTGTCAGTATAGGAAAATGAGCGTAGAACTGAACGGGCAAGTGGAGGAGGCGGGAGAGGAGGGGAGGACGGGGTGCAAGTGAAACAGAAAAAAAAAACAAATAAATAAATAAATAAGAAAGTAAGGAAATATGTAAAATAATGAAAAATGCAGGGCAAAGCTTAGTGGAACGAGAAGATGAAATGGAAATTCTGTGGCTGGATGAATTGATGGATGGAAGAACGGATGGATGGCTAGAAAGGAAGGTGAGGTTATTTAGGGGAATATTTTAGTGAAAACAACTGTTTTTACATGTGTGTGTGTGTGCATGTGTACACGTGTGTGTGTGTGTGTGTGCATATGTGATTGCGTTTGTGTATGGGTGTCCAACTGCATTTGCAGGTGAATTTTTGAAGATAAATATGAGCACATTTCCCTGTGTTGTACGTCAGTCTGCATGCATGTATGTATGTATGTATGTATGTATGTACGTGAAATGTGCATGCTGAAATTTAAATTTTATAATATATGAGTGCCTATATATTTCCTCATAAGGGTGTATACCTTTGCAAATACATAATGCACACATACACACACTCACGCATACAGTCATAAATAAACATACATATTCATAAATAAATACATTCGTAAGTAAATAAATGTATATATAATGAACATACACATATATTTGTGTGTGTGTATATATATATTCTTGTTGTCCATGGACTTCTCTATGCAGGAAGATGAAAATTCTAATGCCTTCGCCATCACCATTTCTCTCTCTCTCGCACTCTCTCTCTCTCTCTCTCTCTCTCTCTCTCTCTCTCGCACACACTCTCTCTCTCTCTTTCTCTCTCTCTCTCTCTCCTCCTCACTTTCTGCCAGATCTGTTGCTGTCAGATGGGAAACCAATATTCCATACCAACAACACTGCCAAAGAAACAAACAAGACAAGACACAACGAAACAAAACAAGACAAGACAAGACCAAAAACAAACAAACAAAAAAATGAAACAACAACAATAATAAAAAGGCCTTTGTCCAAATAGAAACTCTAACTTTGGTAACGTCATGCAGTTCCTTCATTGCTTTCTTCCTTTCTCTCTTCCTCACCATCCTTAATATTGTCTTCAGTGCTTTCTTTGAAGAATGCGTGGCAGGTGCAGGGTGGTGGGGGCAGGGAGAGCGGTAATAGAGAGCTCACCAATACCTCCATCCAAAAACAAACAAAAATGCTTTTGAAGAAGGAGCAATACAATGATATGATATCATAACAAGGGGGGGGGAGGAAAGTGAAGGTTAAAGAATTAAAGAAACGGCAAAAACAAATAATAATAAAAAAAACTAAAACAAAGGAGGAGGAGGGGGGCTAAAAAGAAAACAAATGCAGAAATATAAATATCAAAAAAAAAAAGAAAAACATGGAAGACGGAAAAAAAAGAATTAAAAACAGAAAAATACAAAACAGAGAAAAGAAGTGTGACAGAAACATGAGAGAATTCTTGTTCTTGTGGAATCTGAAGAGAATTGAACAAAGTTAATATTTTGTGATGTTTCAATGCATTCACTTATGTTTTGGGTTCAAGTTCCGCACAGGCAGAAGTTTCCTTCTAAGTCACGTGGTTTTGGGTTCAGTCCCTGGGCTAACCAAATCCCTGTGAGTATCTTTGGTAGATGGAAACTGAAAGAAGCCCAGTGTGTATTTATAAATATTATATATATGGTACAGGAGTGGCTGTGTAGTAAGTGGAGCTAGATAGACATAAATGAGATGATACTATGGATGGGTGGTTAGTCCATATTACTCTGTAAAGAGGTTAGTACCAGTGTCCTGGCATCTCTAGTGTGTATATTATCCCCTGGAAAAGTAAAAAAAAGGGTTAGGTCGTGAGGTCATGTCCGTTGACCACAACCCAAGCTATGATATGACCTTTGTAGTAACTTTTGGATGTAGTGTACTGAATAAGCCACTGAAAGATGGGATTTGTAAGAGACAAGACGACTGAGATGATTTAAGACTGGAAGAGAACTGACCAAAGATGGTAAGCCAAAGAAACCAAGTTTGTCGTAACATCACGGGTTAAGAATGTCTGAATGAGAGGACTGAGAATGGGTGTTTGGATGCTGGTGATTTGGCATTGCTGATAAGACCTTCAGCCTGTTTTGGCAACAATTCTTTTTGACAATGGAACCAAACCCACACAGACACACACACACACACATGCTTTTGAAATCTCCCCACCACCTCTCTCTCTCTCTCTAATTTTTCTGCTCACAGTGCCAAACTTTAAATTCACTGTCAGTTCCACTTTGTCAAAGAGTTGCAGAAATCCATAATGGTGAAAATTTTTCAATATTTCATATACACAGATTGAAATAAGAAGTTTGAAAAACAAAAAAATAATTTAGTGGTCGAGTGGTTTAATAGCTGTGATTACAAGTTAGTTGTCAACTAGAATAAAAGCAAAAATTTTCTCAGTGCCAAAAGGTCTTAAGGACAAAGCATCTGGTGTCAAATGAATTCAGTGTCGAAATGGCAATGTCAAATAGGTCAGGCCAAACAGCTGTGCCAAAATAGCTCATGCTTTTGCTAATTGTTTTAGGTGCCTATGAGCAGTCATAGACACCATCTGAGTCACATCACCCTTGACTCATTGGCACATCCAGGATGTGATATTAAGAAAAAGGGAGAGAGACACTATTAATCACTAATTGAAGCCAATCAACGTAAACACTTTCACTAGCCATCATATGCATAAAGTGAAACAGAAAGTTACACAAGATGTAGTAGTAGTAGTAGTAGTAGTAGTAGTAGTAGTTAAGAGTTTTGAATATTTTATTAGTTGTGATTACAAGTTATTAGTCAACTAGAATAAAAACACAATTATACCAAACGTTTCCAGGGACAAAGAGTCTAATGTCAAATTAGTCAGCCTTGAATCAGTGGCACCAAAGAGGTAGTGCCAAATAGGCAGTGCCAAAATGTCTCACACCCTGAGAATGTATGGGTCAATATCCAAATGATAATGTCGATGGATGCCGACAGCTCTATCAAGAAGTGCTGATCTCTCAAAGTGGGTGGAACACGTGGAAGTGGGAGACCCAGGGAAACAAGGGATGAAGTACTAAAGGGCAACTTCAGGAAGCTAAACTTTTCAGGTCAGATGACGAAGGATGGAGACACCTGACACCTGGCCATACTCAAGAAAACCTGTACCCTGCAGCAGAAGTGCCAAGACCAATCCTGCTGGTGATGTGAAGCACTCATTGATGGTGTCACATAAAAGTGCCTGTGTGATACCATGTAAAGGCACCTTTGCAGTGCCACATAAAAGCACCCAGTACACTCTGTAAGGTGGTTGGCATTAGGAAGGGCATCCAGCCATAGAAACCATGTCAAATGAGACTGGAACCTGATGCAGCTCCCCAGCTTACCAGCTCTGGTCAAACTGTCCAACCCATAACAGCATGGACAATGGTCATTAAGTGACGATGATGATGAAAGATTTCCTGAAGATAGGAATACCAAACAGCATGGACAAGACTAAAGAAGAGCATCTTTGTGGCTAAGTAACCAACATTAGTAAGAACGGAAAGATGAAGCAGAGGAAATAACAGCAGGAAACACCAGAAATGCAGATGTAAAACTGACACAGCAGAAATGGGAGGACCTTCTTGGCACCGGTGTGGAGAAAAGATTCTGACATTAATGGCTATCAAATTGATTTTTAAGTTTTATTTCTTTTTAAGTTGTAATTAATAATCTCTTGTTATTAATTGATAATTCCAAAACTGTGATTAACCTTCAATGTGCTTTGATGGCTTCTTTTGTTTAATTTCCTTTGATATTTCTAATATACTTTACAATCGCGTTATTATGTACGTTGTCACTATTCCAGGACCAGCATGTGTTGGTAATTTATTATTTTATTAATAAATGCGTTCAACATGGTTCAACATTTAATTGCCCAACTACATTAATAACAATTGATGTTTGAAGTAATTTGAAAAGCTTCCTGGATGCTGCAGTCTATCTCTCTTCCATGTAGATTTCATTTATTAAAGTTTTGTATAAACTTTACCATACAGAATAAAACATACTTACATATGGCATGTACTATGCACATGTATGTATGTGTGTGTGTATATATATATACACACCCACACGTGTCTGTGTTTATAAACATATGCAGGCATACATAAATGTGTACATATACAAATGCACATTAAAATATACACATACAGATATATATCTATACATACAGGTACACATAAACACATAAATTTATACATACACACATACATAAATATGCATACACACATACGTGTGTGTGTATTTGTTTGTGCGTGGTAGATAATGTTTACAACACTAGCCATGCTTTTAATTCATATCTGGATATATATATACATACACATACATACACACACATAGACACATGCACATACATACACACATATGCTTACACATACATATATACACACACACACACACATACTAAATTGCTAGATAAATATCATACAACAAATAAAACTGATTTTAAAAATTAGGCTTAAAATTTATTTATAGGCAACTACTTTTACACACACATAACAGCTTGTATACATAGACATTCATGTGTTTGTGTGTGTGTGCGCACGTACGCACGTGTATGTGTGGGGGCCCACTTAAAACACACACATCCATAGTCAAGAACACACCAACGACAGAGAGGCAGGACACAAGAGAAGTAGTGCAAAGCCCTTTTAAACAAATCGTTTGGTACCTATCATATTCCTTATACCCAATCATCTATTATGGCTCTACACATACTATTCACATGTCAGACACCTTCCTTCAAAAAGCTCATGCAAAACTAGCCTTGAGGACACTAGTTAATGGGCAGAAGCAGCACCAAAGCAAAAATAGAAGTTCTCTGCAGCCACTTCTACTGGGGTTGACTGCCCTGTACTGACCCAGTCAG
>NC_142948.1:8303152-8308152 GCF_046866305.1 Octopus bimaculoides | reverse complement strand
CCTGTACAAGGCTGGCCAGATGGGAAGCTGCACCACACTGCAGTCTGATTCGGCAGGGTTTCTACAGCTGGATGCCCTTCCTAACACCAACCACTCAGAGAGTGTAATGGGTGCTTTTCACGTGCCACTGGCATGAGTGCCATTTGCATGGCACAGTTTTACTTGGCTTGATGGGCCTTCTTCTCAAGCACGGCACAATGCCAAAGGTCTCAGTTGTTTGTCATTGCCTCCATGAGGCCCAAAACTCTTCAGGTGCTTTTTACATGCCACTGGCATTGGCCACCTTGCCTCCATGAGACCCAATGCTCGAAAAGTGCTTTTTATATGCCACTGGCACAGGTGTCAGTTGTATGATACTACCATCAGACACAACGATGATTTTACTTGGCTTGATGGGTCTTCTCAAGCACGGCATATAATAAAAATAAATATACATATATTTATATTTGAAGTAAAAGCGGCTTTAGTATAATAAATATTGTCAAATACATATACTAATGCATATGCTCTGTGTATTTTCTGATAGCTGCAATGATGTAGCAGCGTATATAACTCTCATGTTGACAGAGTTAAAACACCTTAGGGTCATGGACAGGTGAGATAACTCACCCTTAATCCCATTTGAAAGTGATGGACATCAATGTCTTGCCATTTTTGTGGCTTGTCAACATCACACACACCCACTTGAGTTGAAGATGAATCACCTCTAATATATATATATATATATATATATATATATATATATATATATATATATATATATATATATACTCTTTACATTATATCCATGAAACAATAATATATACTTTCTTTTACTCTTAACACATCATCTCATTATATTGCAAACCTTTTTTTTTTTTACAATACATCTCTTATGCAAAACATATGAATCTCAAAAATATTTTGTCAAGACAAACATTAATTTCAAAAAGTGAAAGCTACAAGAAAGAACATGATAAGTGTATGTTTTCAAGCGGAAAGAAGAAAATCACAAAAAAAACAAATTTAAGAAAAGAAATATAATGATAATAATAATAATAATAATAGTAATAAATCTATGATGAAAATATAATGATAATCTGAGAATTTCCTTCAGAACTTAACAGTACTTACATGAAGAACAAAATTACCGTTTGAGTGTATGTCATGTTTTACACAAGAACATATTGGAAAATTGTGATTATTATTATTATCATTGTTATATTGGAAAGGTGTTTTCTTGTTCTATTCTTCATTTTCTATTTTTACGTTTGTTTGTGTTTTTTAGGTGGGGGGGTGTTCTTTAACTAATGAATTTTAGGAAAATTTTAGATATTTTAACATTGTACAACATTGAGATGAGAAAAAAGTAAAAAAAAAGTACAGGATGCTATTTTGATGGGAGAAAAAGAAAAAAAAGTGAAATGAATTTAAAATTTCCAAGCAATAAATTACTATACACGTTAGACAAAATTTTTAGAGATTAAAAATTCTTATGTTACAAATCAATTTCCACACACCAGTGATGGAGTCTTTTCTATGATGTTTCCTTAATGCGTTAGAAATGGCAACAAAATCTCTCTTAAATCACACCCTATGTCATCGTCACCATTTTAATATTCACGTCTTTGTGCTTACAGGGACCAGATAGAATCCATTGAGGTAGGTTTTCTGTGATTGGATGCTCTTTCTATCACCAACCCTTACCTGCTTACAAGCAAGATAACATTTCCTCTTGGTCAGACATGCTGCTTCACAGAAGACTGGAAATGAATAACATCACTTGTATGATGATGTATAAACACACACACTCACACAAATGCATAGACATACAGTAAGTACTCGTGGATAGGTCACATGTTTTTTTTAACAAAAATTTTGATAAAAATCAAGGGTGTGATCTATCCAGTCAACATCACAGGGATCTGAAGTATACGGTAACGTATCAGTAGTCAAGCTGATTTATCAATTAGGCTACTTTCATAAAGTCACTTCCATAAAAAATGGTGAATATTTGATATTTAACAAATATTTGTTATATTTACATTTAAAAGGGACCTGTAACTCCCCAGGTTGTAATGTGACCTATTTGTGAGTCAACCATAAATACCTGCTTTGACAACCCAAAACTGAGGGTGCGACCTATCCGTGGCCTATCCATGAGTATATGGCCTTTTTTCAGCTCCCGTCAATGAAATCCACTCACAAGGCTTTGGTTGGCCCAGGGCTGTTGTAGAAGGTACTTTCCCAATGTACCACGCAGTTGGACTGAACCCAAGACCACAAGCTTCTCAACCACACAGCCATGCTTGGACCTAGCATCTTAAAAGAAAACACAGGTCATGTGGTTTTCGATTGGACCCAAATACGAGGGGATGGTCATGGCAGTCATGACAGACTCAGGTCTAAACAACATCTTGTGCTACACTTGGTTTGCAGAGGTGTGTGGTTTAGTGGTTTGGGTGTTGGACTCATGATCGTAAGATTGTGGTTTCGATTTCTGGACCAGGTGATCCAATGCATTCTTGAGAAAGTCACTTCATATCACATTGCTCCAGTCCACGCGGCTGTAAATGTTTCTAAGTAAGGGAATATTTCTCTATAATTAAACATGTTTACACAGAAAATTGGAAACAAATGACACCACTAGTGTGACAGTAGAATTTGTCTACAATTATCACACAATATCAAAGCAAGGAGGTAGTAACACACACACACACACACACACACATATATATATATCATCATCATCATCATCATTATCATCATCATTTAATGTCCATTTTCCATGTTCGCATGGGCTGGATGGTTTGACCAGGGCTGGCAAGCTAGAAGGCTGCACCAGACTCCAGTCTGATTTAGCATAGTTTCCACAGCTGGATGCCCTTCCTAACACCAACCACACCGAGAGTGTAATAGGTGCTTTTATGTGCCACCGCCAAGGGTGCCATTTGCGTGACACCAGTATCTTCCACAACTGTGATTTTGCTTGGCTTGATGGGTCTTCTTCTCAAGCAAAACATAATACCAAAGGTCTCAGTCATTGCCTCCTTGAGGCCCAACACTCGAAGGTGCTTTTACATGCCATGAGCACAGAGGTCTCTGTGAGGCCCAACACTCGGAAGGATTTCAGCCACTTTGCCTGCAGGGGCCAGTTATGTGACACCAGCATCAGCCACGACTGCGATGTGTGTGTGTATTCGTTTATTCTTTGTGGAAATTTATAGAAAAACAAAAGACGAAGAAAGGTGTATGAACAACAAACAAGTGTATCAGTTTGGCACTCAGGAAAATGAAAAATCTTTTTCGTTTCAAGCCTAAGCTTTTCAACAGAAAGAATAAGAGGAAATAAACAGAGAGACAATGAAAAACAACTTGTAGATGTCAGCAGTCCGTATACACATACGATGGGCTTCTTTCAGTTTCTGTCTACAAAATCCACTCACAAGGCTCTGGTTGAGCAAGAACTATAGCAAAAGACACTTTCCCAGTTCAGCGGAACTGAACTTCAGACCATGTGGCAGAGAAGCAAACTTCTTACCGAAAAGCCAAGCATCTTTCCCAAAAGGGTTAGTTTGCACTGTAACATCAAATAAAAATGGCAAACTCTTAGAACTGGAAACTGAACCATAGGAACTCAATGACACACTCCCGTCACACACACACACACACACACACACACACACACACAAGGCTTTCTTTGAGTGTATGTGTGTGTATGTCTTATCTAATTTACATTACAAAGTTTTAAAAGAAAATTAAGAAGCTACATTAAAGAGCACCAAGAACCATCCATAAAAGTTAGTTACTCATAAATAGGCAGGAAAATTTGCTTTTAATGATGATATCTAGACAAAATTAAAATGTACAAACAAATAAATAAATCAAATGAAAATAAAGATAAATAAATAAATAAATGAACAAACTACTACAGAGGAAAAAAAAATAAAGAAAAACGGATGGGTAGATGAAGGGAGGTAACTTAAGTGCTGACCAAGGATTTTATGTTTCAGAAGTAGTCTATAGTAAAAAAAATTTGTTTAAAGTAATTATATAATTTATATATATATATATATATATATATATATATAAATGTTTCACAAAAAGAAACTACTTTCACAAATATATTATACAGAATCATTTAGTAGAGGGCGGTGAAAGTGAGTAATGGGGGGGGGAAGAAAGAATAAATTAATGAAGAGGTGTCACAGGTAGGAGCTGAAACAAGGGAAGATATGAGAGGAAAGGAGGGGAGAAAAAGTGGGGTGGTTGTACATTAAATTATATTGTAAAAGAACAGGGTGGCTAAGACTGGGATGGGCACAATATTACATATATATATATGGTCCCGGGTTCAGTCCCACTGCGTGGCATCTTGGGCAAGTGCCTTCTACTAAGGCCTCGGGCCGACCAATGCCTTGTGAGTGGATTTGGTAGACGGAAACTGAAAGAAGCCTGTCGTATATATGTATATATATATATGTATGTGTGTATGTGTTTGTATGTCTGTGTTTGTCCCCCGAACATCGCTTGACAACCGATGCTGGTGTGTTTACGTCCCCGTAACTTAGCGGTCCGGCAAAAGAGACCGAAAGAATAAGTACTAGGCTTCCAAAGAATAAGTCCTGGGGTCGATTTGCTCGACTAAAGGCGGTGCTCCAGCATGGCCACAGTCAAAAGACTGAAACAAGTAAAAGAGTAAAAGAGTATATATATATATATATATATATATATATATATATATATATATATATATATATATATATATTATACTTATATACATACATGTATATGTCATACGATATACATACATATATCATAGGTATGTTATACACGTATATATATCATACGATATATATATGTTATATATATATATATATATATATATATATATATATATATATATATATATATATATATATATATTATACGATATATATATGTCATATACATATATACAAATATAAATACATATATATACTACTCATATACATACCTATTTATTTATATATATATATATA
>NC_142948.1:8288152-8298152 GCF_046866305.1 Octopus bimaculoides | reverse complement strand
TATATAAATCACTTATGCACACTCATATATATACATTCATATATACACGTATATATATACATATATACACACACACATATATACACGCATATACACACACACATATATACATATTTACGCACACATACAGAAATATTTACATACACCTACATATACATACATATTTACACGCACACATACACATATATACATATATAAATTTATCAAACCAAAAGCACATATTTAAAGAAAAACAAAAGCACCAAACAACAAATAACAACAACAAAGAACAACAACAACAACGACATCAAACCTCAAGAAGCCTACTCGTGTTCTTTACACATAAATGGAAAACAGCCAGGCAAAATAGATGTCACCGGAATATATAGTGTGCAACAGGAAATTTTCCGGCGCCATATTTTTCTGAAGTATTTGCTGAGTGCAAAACAGCAATAATTTTTCTTGTGCCAGCTTCAGTTGCGATTGTTATTGTGTTTATTGTTCTTGAGATTCTTTAGTTATGTGGTGTGAGTTGGGATTTTTCTTTTAAGGAGGTTTTTGGGTTTTTTTTAATGGCACAATTATGGAAGTCGGTCTAGTTTTTTGTTTTACATTTTTATCTACTTTCTTTTTTTTTTTACATGCTGGTTTTCTTGTGGGGGGGTTGTTCCTGTTCTTGTTGTTGTCACTTGGTGCTTATCTAAAAATGCCCAAGAACTGCAGAACAATTTCCGCAAGTAAATAGCAGTGTGTGTGTGTGTGTGTGTGTGTGTGTGGAAAGAGAGAGATAGAGAGAAAGAATCAAGCAGAAACTAGTGGCGGTGGGGCAGACAGACAGAAATAGATATGTGTGTGTACACACACACGCACATGCCCTTTCTGTCACCAACCCTCGCCTGTTTCCTCATAGCTAGATGTGTTTTTCACAGAAGACTGGAAACAAACAACCTCGCTTGTATAATGATGATGATGATGATGATGCTCATTTACAACCATCACTATGTATGTATGTATGTATGTATGTATGTGAGTGTGTGCGTGTATGTATGTATGTATGTACGTATGTATGTGAGAGTATGTGTTTGTGCATGTATGTGTAGATAGACAGAAATAAGTAATGTATATATCTATGTATAGCTATGTACAAGTGTGTTTGTATATATGTGTAACCATGCATATATATATACACACTGGTGAAATCCCATTACATAAAATAACAGTACAACAAACTTTACAATATAATACTTTTGTGTTTTTTTTATATTTCTTTTGCTTTGATTTTTTCTTTTTTCCAATTCCTAAACGTTATCTTTACTGACACAACATTAAATCAAATCTCATTACAAAGAGTAATAATTCCAGTACAACAGACCGACACTAAACCCCTAAACAGCCAAAATTTCATGCCAGAACAGAAAATAGAAAATATACTTGATTGTAAAGTCTTGTTAAGTCAAACATATATTAACTGAGGCACAACATGCAGATAGAAATCTAATAGACATCCTTAACTCTTTGCAATTTAAAACAGCCAGATCCAGCCTCTCACACCTATCCTATAATGTCACTCTAAAAATAAATTATCACAGGCGTGGGAGTGGCTGTGTGGTAAGTAGCTTGCTTACCAACCACGTGGTTCTGGGTTCAGTCCCACTGCGTGGCACCTTGGGCAAGTGTCTTCTACTATAGCCTCGGGCCGACCAAAGCCTTGTGTGTTGATTTGGTAGACAGTAACTGAAAGAAGCCCGTTGTATATATGTATATATATATATATATATATGTATATATGTATATATATATGTATATATATATATATATATGTATATATATATATATATATATATATATATATATATATATATGTATATATATATATATATATATATATATATATATATATATATATATATATATATATATATATATATATATATATATATATATATGTGTGTGTATATGTATGTGTGTGTATATGTTTGTGTGTCTGTGTTTGTCCCCCCAACATCGCTTGACAACCGATGCTGGTGTGTTTGCATCCCCGTAACTTAGCGGTTCAGCAAAAGAGACCGATAGAATAAGTACTAGGCTTCCAAAGAATAAGTACTAGGCTTCCAAAGAATAAGTCCTGAGGTCGATTTGCTCGACTAAAGGCGGTGCTCCAGCATGGCCGCAGTCAAATGACTGAAACAAGTAAGAGTAAAAGAGTATTATTAGGAAATGTATCATTGTCATCATTGTCATTTAACATCAGCTTTCCGTGCTAGCATGGGTTGGACAGTTGGATGCCCTTCTTAACGCTAACCACTCTGAGAGTGTAGTGGGTACTTTTACATGCCACCAGCATGAGAGCCAGTCAGGCGGTTCTAGCAACGACCACGCTTGAATGCTGTTTTCCACGTGATAGTTGCAAATGAGTGCCACTGTCATACAAGCAGTGTCGTTCTTTTACAATGCTCTGCAAAGACAGGTCTGGCCATGGGGAAATATTACCTTGCTTGGAAAAAGTTGAGAGTTGGCAACAGGAAGAGTATCCAGGTGTAAAAAAATCTGCCTCAGTGCACTGCATCCCATCCATGCATCATCATCCATCATTGCTTGACAACCAGTGCTGGTGTGTTTATGTCCTTGTAACTTAGCGGTTCGGCAAAAGGGACCAAGAGAATAAGTACAAGGCTTAATAAATAAGTCCTGGGGTCAATTCATTTGACTAAAAATTCAAGGCAGTGCTCCAGCTTGGCCACAGTCAAAATTATTGAAACAAGTAAAAGCTGAAAGATAGTGTACTAATAGAGAGTTTATAAGACATTTTGTCCATATTGATAATCCCTCACTAATAACTGTTTACATATATACATGTGTATATATATATGCACATACATACATACACATTACCTTCATAAACAACAATCATCATCATTGTCAGAGATATCAACCATACATTCAACGGCACTCAACATCGTCATCATTGTCATCAAGGGCATCACATCAGCTCCATTCCCTTCATGACTCTTTGTCGATACCAGTGCTGTTGCCACCGTGCCTCATGCCCCAAGGGCACTGCAACCACCACCACTATCAGTACGCACATGATCACAACCTCATAAACATCAAACCCAGCACTAACTCGCATACCACACCACATCCAGTCCATATACATACATACACATACATACATACATACATACATACATACATATATATATATATATATATATATATATATATATATATATGTTCGTTTATATTTATATATAGTTATACGTATGTATATTTATAAAATGAAAGCTAATGAGACAAGTTTCAAAGCAAAATATCAAATAAATCCATGAGATATCAAAATTCAGATTTTTACTGGAATTTAAAAAAAAAAAAAAAAAAAGTACTTTTCACATTTGACATTACCCATGGAAAAATATATATATTCTATAGTTATGATTGCTATCATCGTTATCTTTATCATCATCGATATCATCATTATTATTATTGTTGTTATTATTATAATTACTATTATTATTATTATTGTTATTATTATTATCATGTTTGCAGGATTTTTCCTTTCACATTTTTCTTCAACTTTAAAAACTTTCGACTTCTTTTTTTTCTTTCTTTCTTTCTTCTTTTTTTTATCCAAGAAAAGTAAATATGGTTTTTCATTTAAGATACATATGTAGTTTGAATGCAGATAATTGTTGTTATGCATACATAAACACACTCATATATGGGTATATATGTATGTATCAATGTGTATGCATGCTTGTGTGCGCAAGCATATGCGTGTGTGTGTGTGTATATATATATATATATATATATATATATATATATATATATACATATATGCACACACATGAATGTGTATGTGTGTGCATATATATATATATATATATATGCACACACACGTGTATATATATATATATATATATATATATATATGCACACACACGTGTGTATATATATATATATATATATATATACATATATATATATATATATATATATATATATATATATATATATATTTTCAGACACACATGAATATGTATGCAAGTATGTATACATACAGAGGCAAACTTATTGCCACACATGTCTTCATATACCTCTATGCAAATATATATGTTTGTACAATCATGGATATACAAGCAAATACACACACACATGCATATATACACATGCACATACATATATACATGTGTGTGTGCGCACACAGGGACATGCATGCGTATGTGTTTCTGTAGATAAAGCAGTAGTCTAGCTTTGGGCACTGTAAGACATTACGATTAGTATCTCAACTCACACATACATCTTCATAAGTGTTAAACATACATGTACATTTGTGTATATATAAGCTTACACACACAAACACACTCACAGATGCACATATACACACACGTATGCATACATTTACATATATATATATATATATGTATGTGCATACATGTGTGTGTGCATGCGCTTATATATATATATATATATACATGTACTGTGGTGTGTGTGTGTGTGTGTGTGTGTGTGTGTGTGTGTGTGTGTGTGTGGTGTGTGAATGCATACATGTACCTTGGTGTGCACAGATATATATATATCATCCTTAATGGAGATGCATGTACCTCAATACATGTTTGCTCAAGGATGAATACATGCATATATATATATATATATATATATATATATATATATATACATACACACGCATGCTGTTGCATATATATATATATATATATATATATATATATATACATGTGTACAATCTACACCCAGGTATGTCTACATGCATGTAATTATACAGAAACATTTGTGTATAACTTTAGAACATTTGAACACAAACACACACACACACACACACACACATCTAAGTATAAGCAGTATCTACACACAGGCCCACATACAGTTATCCACACAAACATCCATATTTAAAATATAGCACATGCATACACACACATTCACACACACATATATATGTATGTATGTGTACACATATACATGTATGTAGCTTTGTAATTTGAAGAAGAGAAGGAAAATTAAAGACTTGGGAGTTATTTCCAGCAGAGATATGATCTAACATTGATGTAAATGTCATTTCATAACAACAACAATAACAACAACCACAACAACACCAGCAACAATAAAAATAATAATAACAATTATTTTGTTCGTATTGTATTTTGTGGATTATTCAGAATATAAGATTTAACAAAGGTAAATTAAACATGAAGAAGGAAAAAACTTCAACAAATTAAACACACACACATACACACACACAATGCATACACAACACATACACACACACAATGCATACACAACACACATACACACACACAATGCATACACAACACACATACACACAATTAATTCTGCATACTCAACCAAAGTTGAAACTTAAACTTGAGATGAATTAAGTCATTATAACTATGTTTCCTTTGTATAAGCAAGCATGTGACTTTGGCTTTCTGTTTTTTCCAGCTTAGTTAAAGGAGAAGGATAGCTTCTATAACCTTCCAAAGCTAGTGCAGGGAGGGAGGGGAAAAAAATAAACCAGGACTAGTGGGATCGTCTCAGATACAAGAGCTGATCTGTTCTGAATGCGTGTAGTAGAGGAAGTCCATACTGAAGGCACACTAAGTACTAGCTGGTAATGTTAAACTAAATGACAAAATTAAATCTACCATATGTCCCCTACTACTACTACAAGGTCTAGTCTTTGCTGCAGTGTGATGGCTTGTATGCCCCAATAACTTTGAGAGCTATGCCAGTAGAGCAGAAGCACCTGTTAGAACTGTGGTTCTCAACTGAGGTCCGTATGGCCCTTGGGAGTCCATATAAGATTCTGTTGTCAAAATTTATGTGTAATAAAACTGCTTATACTTCTACAATATACAAAACTTTTTAATTTTTTTGTACAATTATCATCACCATCAACATCATTATCAATATCCATTTTCCATGCTGGCATGGGTTGGATGGTTTGACTAGATCTGGCAAACTGGAGAGCTACACCATTCTTCCTAACACCAACCACTTTACAGTATATGGTGAGTGCTTTTAATATGGCACCAGCACAAGCTCTTTTACATGGCACCAACACAAGACTCTTGCAGACCAATCCTCTTCACCAGGGGATGCAACCTTAACACTTCTGTTGTGGTGAACTGGTCTTCTTCTGTACTAATTTAATTAGCACATGTGTTTGTGTGTTCATACAACCACACAGATTTGTGAATGCTAAGAGCTCATTAACCTATATATTATTTTCTTGTAAAATAATGCAAAGTTTTTTTATATACACAGCAAATAGCTATAGAGGTCCAATGGAGTAAAATAATAATCAAAGGGGTCCATTGGAAAAGAATGGCTGAGAATCACTGTTAGGGCATCCCTTGTTGGGCAGGTCAAAAGAGAGGAGAGAGGTCAGAGGAGGAGCCCTTCTTCGCTAAAGTAAAAAGAGGTTTGCGTAGGGCCAATATGCCTACCTAGAATAAAAAGTTAAGTGACAGAAACATCAATGCCAAATCAAAACAAATAAGGCCCGAGAGAAAAAGGCCTTCCCTCGGGGAGACCATATGAAGCTCAAGACAATGAATGAAATGGGAAAGAGAGTAGAGGTAACACAGATCAAATTAATGAGAGGCAGAAAAGACAACCCAGAGTTGAGAAGAGTGAAGGTAAGTCATCAATGGCCTACGCTCAACCATTTTTTACCTATGGACCCCTTTGATTACTATTTTACTTGGATGGACCCTCCTAGCCAATCAATGTTTAAAAAATCATATTACATTTTTATAATTAATCCTTTAGTATTCAGATTATGCTGTCAAATGTAATGCTTATTGGTTCGTAGTGATTTGAATTAATCATGCATTATCACGTAGCTTTGTTATTTCAATGACATGGTTGTATACTTTTACAATGACATCATTCTTAGGTGAGTATGAGGCCAAATCTGGCTAGTTTGAACATAAAACAGATAGAAAATTTAGGGCCGGATATGGCCAGTCTAAATGCTAAACAGTTAGATATTATTAGGAATTGCATTAAAAAGTTGTTAAAATATTTTGTGTTTTGTAGAAGTATAACCAATTTATTGCAGATAAATTTTAACAAGAAAATCTTATGTGGATCACAAACACACCCACAGACAGAATTTTCTCTCCATATCCACTCACAAAGCTTAGTGGTGAGAGTGTTAGACTCATGATGGTAAGATTGAAGTTTTGATTCCTGAACCAGATGACACATTGTGTTCTTGAGCAAGACACTTCATTTCATGTTGCTCCAGTCTATTCAGGTGGGGAATTTGTACACCATTCAAACTGGGAAACCGGCCCTTATGAGTCAACATGACTCGAGAAGGTAACTTCACTTTTATTTTTACTCACAAGGTTTTGGTCAGCCTGGGGCTACAGTAGAAGACACTCACCCAAGGTGCCATGCAGTGGGACTGAACCTGGAACCATGTGGTTGGGAAGCAAACTTCTTACCACACAACCATGCCAATAAAAAAATAAAATAACATATTTCGGTATATTAGTCACATAACTTGGAGATGGGGGGGTGCGTTTTCTAACTTAAACGGATGATTTATCAAAACTCTTCAGCTCCTTAAGCAATTTTCTCAATGCCAATGATGCAGATTCACAGCAAGTGCATGTAATATGGTTATCATGTATCAATACATTGTGTTGAATAATTACATGAAACTAAAACAATACTATTTCTATTCTTTATATAATGAGAGATCAGTAAGATTCAATAAACAATGCTACTTCCATACTTGTTCATTTCTCATTGGCTAATCTTTTAACATTGTAATTAATTGCTACTTATAAAACACTAATGCACACACAAGTACACTAACATACACACAGCTATATATACACATACATATATATCGATATATATACATGCATACATATATATATGCATATATAAAGACAAATACATATATATATACATACACATGCATAAACACAAATACATAAATATATATACATACACATACATAAATACATACACACATATATAGACACATATATGTAAATACACAGAAAACACAATTTTATATATATATATATATATATATATATATATATATATATATATATATACACACACACACATATATATAGATGTAAACATATATACAGACATACAGACACATACATATATATATACACACACACATAAATATATACACACACATATATATATAAATATTTATAGATATACATACTACACACACACAGACACACACATATATATAGGCTAATGAGCTCTAAGTATTCACAAATCTATGTGCTTGCATGAACACACAAACGCATGTACATTCAGATTATTCAACAACCACCACTTATTGAAACTACTACTACTACTACCACTACTACTGCTGCTTCGTACTACTACTATTACTACTACTACTACTACTATTATTAATTCTTCATGAGCAGTAAAAAATATTGCAATGAAGACAAATTAAATAGAATGATAAGAAATACAGAAAAATTTTAAAAATGGAACTTGAAAATACAACACTAATCATAAAACACACTCACATACACATACGTGTACATAAACAGACATAAATACACATACACACACACACACACGGAATCAAAAAACAAAACATGCCACCAATCAAAACATTGTTTTATTTCACCATGTTTACATCTAATCACTCCTCGAATGCACCTTCCATGCCACCACCAATGAAATTTAATAAAACAAAGTAAAACAAGCACGCACATGTACATACATACATACATGTACATAAACGTGACACGCATACACACACACATACATACACTGCTTTGCTCGATTGCTCTGCCAAGCTGATTGCAACTGTGTTCTGCGTTCTGTGTTCTATTAGATGGAGCTGTGCACTGGAACATTTTCTACCCTACATACCTAGAAATGTAGAGCAAGCTTCACTGCAGTGCAAACAACATGATGTTTAGGCAAGGTTTTTTGGGGTTTTTTCCAATATATATAAATATACACAGACATAACTACTCCCAGGTTATGAATATAAAACAACTGCATCCCTCTGCCAAGCCATGTCAAACCAGTGTGGGCAGAGTAGACTCATCAAACCAGTATGATCCCAAGCCATTTTCTGGTGGAGAGAACGTGCTGAGGCCCTCATCCTGCAGTGGAGTGAACACAGGCAACCCAATCGAATACATAGATACATGTCATCATCATCGTTGTTTTAGCCCTTTATAACATTGAGATTGGCCAGTTTTAGTTTATTGAATTTGAGGTGGCTTTTCTGTTGATAATGCTACTTTGAGTCGATTTTTTTTGTTTTCATTTTTTATTTCCCTTTATTATTGTAGGGTTAGTGATTTTACATTTTTTATTTTTACATGAAGGGGGTTCAAGTAATCCTTAGCAATGCTAAGCTTATTTATTCATGTTGTTTAGAGCTTATAACGACATTGTAGAGTAAGGTTTGAGAGGCCAGATTTCAACAGTTTGAGCATAAAACAGGTTGAATATTTTGGCCGGATAAGACCAGTTTAAATGCTAAACAGTTAATGTCCACTTAGTAAAGACACACAGCTCAGTATTTAGGGTATTCGGCTCACAACGTATCATTGTGGGTTCAACTCCTGGTGGCACATTCGTGTCCTTGAGCAAGACACTTTATTTCACATTGCTCAAATCCACTCAGCTGGCAAAAATGAATAGCACCTGTATTTCAAAGGACCAGCCTTGTCACACTCTGTGTTACACTGAATCTACCTCAGAACTACGTTCAGTGTACTCATGTTTGCGGAATGCTCAGCCATTATCATTAAGGCACCACACTGACAGAATCATTAGACTGCTGGACAAAATGCTTAGCGGTATTTCGCCTGTCTTCACGTTCTGAGTTCAAATTCCACCAAGGTCAACTTTGCCTTTCATCTTTTCGGGGTCAATAAATTAAGTACCGATGGAACACTGGGATCAAGTGACCGACAAGTCCACTCCCCCAAATTTCAGGCCTTGTGCCTATAGTAGAAAGGATTATTATTATTATTATCAGTAG
>NC_142948.1:8278152-8280652 GCF_046866305.1 Octopus bimaculoides | reverse complement strand
TATATTGGTATTAAAATCTTCTGCATGAAGAAATAAATTAACATTACAGGTAGTAATTAAGAGAATTGATACAGAGAGAAGAAGCAGTAGCTAAACGGAAATAACATTAGTAATCTAATGTAATACTTTGAAATTTAATGTAAAAATATAAATAAATAGGTGCAGGAGTAGGTGTGTGGTAAGTAGCTTGCTTACCAACCACATGGTTCCGGGTTCAGTCCCACTGCTTGGCACCTTGGGCAAGTGTCTTCTGCTATAGCCTCAGGCCGATCAAAGCCTTGTGAGTGGATTTGGTAGACGGAAACTGAAAGAAGCCCGTCGTATATATGTATGTATATATATATATATATATATATATATATATATACATATATAGTTTTAGGGAAAATAACCAAGTTTCAAGAACTCATCGATGAAAATCCATATATATATTTTATCTATAAAACTCAATTTAATTTTAATTTTTTATAAATTGATTTTAATTGAGTTTTTACCTGTAATTTTGGATTTTGTCCCTAATATTATTTTTTATATATATATATATATATATATATATATGGGAGAATATACAAAAAATAACAACAGACGAGGACAGGTGGTGTAAATAACAAAAGTATATATTAGTATGACGCTCGGGAATAATATATATATATATATATATATATATATACATATATATGTATGTATGTTTGTGTGTCTGTGTTTGTCTCCCCACCATTGCTTGACAACCGATGTTGGAGTGTTTATGTCCCCGTAACTTAGTAATTCGGCAAGAGACCGATAGAATAAGTACTAGGCGTACAAAGAATAATTCTTGGGGCTGATTTGTTCGACTAAAGGCGATGCTCCAGCATGGCCACAGTCAAATGACTAAAAGAATAAAAGAATAAATAAAATACGCAGGCGTAACTGTGTGGTTAACAAGTTTGCCTTGTAACCACAAGACTGAACTCAAAACCAAGTGGTTGGAAAGCAAACTTCTTACCACACAGCCATGCTAGCATGTAAGCCAATAAAATTAAAAGCCATTACACTAATTGGCAAACACATTTTTTCACCAACAAATCTAAGCCATTCAATTAAATATGCACACATTAAAAAAAGGGGGGGGGTTCACATTGTGGGATCAAAAGGCAGTCAGAGGCAGGTTTGCACCAAGAGAGTTAATTCTATATAAGAACATATATTTAATATTGCTCTAAAATAGCAGAGCGTGATAAAACCTCTCAAGAGAGAATGCAAGCATGACAACTGGATGATTGCAAGTGTGAATTTGATCCATCAATTGAGGTCTTGTTCAGCTTTCATGAAATCAGGACCATGCTTGCTCTCTCTCTCTCTCTCTCTCTCTCTCATCAAGTTGCATGATACTGTATAGCTATTAACAGATAACCATTTATTGAATGGAGTTCCTCGCATATCTAGGGCACCACTGCTGATATCACACACACACACACAATCTTTTATCATATCTAAATTTATTTCAAATAAAGAAAAACAAGCAATCAGAATGATTGGCAAAAAGTCACCAATATGCTATAACCACTAAACCATACAAACTAGAAACCTGCCAGAAATAGCAGCAAAATCTTCCTCAAATAACATGGTATTATTTTGTACAAAACATAAGGATGTCATCATCATCATTTAACATCCATTTTCCATGCTGCCATGGGATGGATGGTTTGACAGATCCAGACATCTACAGGGTCATGTTGAGCTCCTATGTCAGCTTTGGCATAGCCTCTATAGCTGGACAGACTTGCTAATACCAGCATTTGAACTCACAGCATAGAGTGCCGAGCTGAAGCAAATACCATAAGGCAGGCATACAATCCAACACTCGGACAACTGCAGCTGCTCATCAACTAATTTCTTGCTTAGGAATTGAATTTTGAAGAATAATAATTGTTTTAAGTTTTGAGACATTTTAGAGAGAGGGAATAAGTTAATTACATTGACCCTAGTGTTTAACTGGTACTTTATTTTATCGATGCCAAAAGGATGAAAGACCAAGTCAACCTCAGCAGGATTTGAGCTCAGAAAGTAAAAAGCTGGAAAAAATGTTGCTGAGCATTTTGCGCAAGATGCTAGCGATTCTGCCAGCTCATTACAATTACTTAAAAAAAATTACATGAATAATAATAACAAGAGCATTCTGAAAGTGCAAACCTCTGCCAAGGCAACACCAATGTCCTCTCAATGATTAGCCAGAGATGATTTTCAAAATGAGAATATCTGAAATAAACTTGACTGCTCTCACAAACAACAATACCAAAAATGAACCCAACTGCTCTCAAAATTTAAGTAATAGAACAGGAAAAATAATCCAGAATCCTTGTCAGGTACTGAACCGATCCCAAAATCTAATCAGTTCGTGTCAGTCACGAGGTCAAACATCCCTGAAAGTTTCATCCGAATCCATCCAGCAGTTCTTGATATATCTTATCCATGGACAAACAAGCAAACAGACAAGACTGAAAACAATACCTCTGCCATC
>NC_142948.1:8263152-8273152 GCF_046866305.1 Octopus bimaculoides | reverse complement strand
TGAATAACCAAGTAGATGAAGAAAAAAACAGAACACACACACACACACACACACACACACACAATTACACACACACACACACACACACACATACAAATAAAAGACAGCAACCAACATTCTCCAACACCCCAATGGTACCCACCCACCCCCTCTGCCATCCTACCATTGAAAAAGAAATCAACAAAACATACGAGGAGCAAACGAAAAAAGAACTGCAAAGAAGTTTTCTAGTTTGCTAAGAGGCCCACATTAATGTAAGGAAGTGTACAACGAAGCTGGCGGATTGAATAATGAAAAGGATAGCACGTTTCATTGTGGCCTCTCGGAGAAATGAGAAGCAGAAGGTAACAGAGTAGTGGGTGGTGGGTGGGTGGGTGGATGGATTGATGGGGGGGAAAGGGTGTTGAGGTGGTGGGGTGGAGAAAAAAGAAATTCCGCCCACACCGGAGACGGGGTGAGGGGGGAATTAGTGATAGAAAATGGTACGGTCTTAATAAAGAGAATGTAAAAGCTGCCACAACAAAGGCTAAATATATTGATTGAAGAAAAAAAAAAGGCTAAATGTATAGATTGAATAACTGATTGATTGATTACTCAATCAATGAGCTAATTGATTGAACTGAATAGAATTGACTGATGGCACCAAAGGAAAAAAGAATAGTCATGACGTACTCAAGGAAGTGTAAAATGATTAAGATGAAGGATCCTGCATGAGATTACTGATAAATTTTATAGCTGACATATAGCAAAGTAATGCTTAAAGAAATTAATACATCTGTCTTACCATAAATATCAACGAGTATGTAGTGAGACCAATTTCTATTATGGCATATTGAGGACAATTAGCCCTTTATAGGCTCAGCATGTTAATCTGTAATGATTGGTTGTTTTACCTATCATGTGGGTTTTGAACATTGGTTAAGTCCTGTGTTGTGATTGGTTGAGTATTACGCAGGATTTGGATCGAAGATCCATCCAATCACGCTGCACGTAATACATTCTCAAAGAATTAATCAGTATGTGTTCTGGAGCCTACCTTTTTTCCATAAATTTGTGTAACAAATTATTTAGACCAGAGGGCGTGAATGATTTTCATGATGGTGATTTATGTTGATTTCCAACGGATTTTCACCGGAGCAAAATTATATTAATGGAGCACATGTAACCAATGATAATCCAAGCTGAATTATCCAAAACGATGGATGAACTACAACCACCAGAATTCATGATGTTTCTTTCTTGGTTCACTGTACTACTTTACAGAGGAATAAAGTCTCACTGTTATTTCTGAATTACTTCCATGAGTGAACACACAACATGTTATATAATATAATGGTATACAGGATTCAGTAGTAAAACCAAAGGAGACTTTAGACCCCCCCTACTAAAAGTACATAATTTTGTAACCTGTCTCATACAATTATCATTATAGTTGTTATCAAAGTTTATATAATTCCTCTAGCATTTTCCAGTTAGTGCCTAACCTGCTGACAAGTGGCCACCGGTCATTCGCATGCCTTAAGTAGAGCTCAATTTTCTTGTATTCTTTTACAAAGTTTCAGTCATTGAACTGAGGTCATGCTGGGGCACCACCTTCTAGGACATGATTGATTGCACTGATTCTAGGTAGGAACAGTACTTATTTTACCAAGACAATGCATAATTAGGGGGGTTTTGAACTTTGAACAAAAAGACATTATGTTGAACTCAGTTGTTGTATCGGAATTTCAAACTTAACCCTTAATTTGACCCACAGAGGTACACTGTTCTCATCCCACTTTTTGTGTTTCATAACATTTTACACTTAAGCTAATTTTTTTGTGAATTTGCCTTAGCTGAAAGGAAAAATGTCACAAAACACTGTGCTATATATGTAGCACCAACACCAGTGTGTTTTACGTAGCAGCAGCACCAATGCTTTTTACAGACTATCAACACCAGTGCTTTTACATGGCACCAGCAGCAATGCATTTTACATGGCACCAGCACTTTTTACATGGCACCAGTACCATGCTTTTTCCATGGCACCATCCCCACACCACTTACAGTTAGTGTGAACATATTTTCTTTAATATTTAACGCACCATGATCCGTCAACTGGTTTTATTTCAATGATCTCAGAAGAACAAAGGGCACAGCAGAACTAGACAGGATTTGAACTCAAAACATACCAGCTTTGACGATGCACAACACATCACAACCATCTGTGAAGTAATCATAAAACTAGTTTGATAAACTGAAAGTAGTCGAGTAATCTGCCTTGCCTTACAATTTGCATGCAAAGCAAAATGACATTACCCTAGTTTGAACTTATACCCTTTGGGATTCCAGCATTGAGTAGTTCAGTAACTTTGCCATTCATGAATAATACGCACGCTATTCATTGCAGTGTGACTGTCCAAAAGAGAAATTAAATCAAAATAAAACTAATTCAAATACAGACACCATTTTATTATATAAATTACAGTTCCCTATGTATGAGTATATAAGTGAGTGAGTGAGTGTGTGTGTGTGTGTGTGTGTGTGCATATGTGTGTGTGTGTGTGTACATGTGCTTCTAGCTGACTATTTTAATCTATCTCTCTCTCATAAACACACACACATGTATGTATGTATGTGCCTATATATATATATATATATATATATATATATATGGGACCATGTGTGTGTGTGGAAAAGCTATTTGTGTATATGTGTATGTGTGTTGTGTATGTATACACACACGCACTTAAACATGTGACTGTGCGCACACACACACACACACACGCACACACACACATACAAAATCATACATGCATGTACACACATACACAGAGAAATCAGGAAGGTATGAAGTGGTTATTATTAAATAACAGGCATTTGAAAAATTTCATCTGTTGAATTGTAATCTTGTTCCTTGCAAGATTGGAATTCTCGGAGGACAGAACGAACAACAACAACAACAACAACAACAAAAGAAGCAAAACAAATAAGTAAATTTGAAAAGAAAAAAAAGAAAAAGAAAAAGAGCAAGTTAATGTGGTGTCTATGAGATACTGAGATGATGTAAGGGGAAAAAGATGTCTGGGGAAGATGAAGAGAAGAGATAGCAGGGGAAGCAGGGAGGACGAAAAAGAAGTCTGTGCTACTAGTGCCAACACACTCTGAGAGGTAAATTACTTTTGCTGGAAACAAGATGGTTTTCGTCACCATTGCCAATGCTATCATTGACAAGAACCCCCATCAACAATGGTTATGATAATAATAATAATAATAATAATAATAATAACACTACAAATACCACCTTCTGCAGTAGTTCTCTGTTGTAGCCAGTACCACTTTATGTTAAGACAGCAATTAAACATTTAAGTGGAGCTTAGCATATATAATGTAGTGAGCCAAAGAGGAAAAACAAAAATTGCTTTGTTATTTAAAATCATCCTTGCATCAAAGAGAAAATAATCATTAGCTTTAATGATTGCTTCCAGGTAAAAAGAAGAAAAAAAAAACATATATAAAAGCAAAAGGGAGACAATTCCAAATTCTTATATCATTATCATCATTGTCGTTTAACATGTTTTCCAGACTGGCATGGATTGGACACTTCAATAGGAGCTGGTGAGCCAGAACACTGCTCCAATCTTTAGTGTCTGCTTTGGCATGGTTTCTACAGCCAGATGCCCTTCCTAATGCCAACCAATTTACAGAGTGTACTGGGGGGCTTTCTTGTTTGTTTGCTTTTTTTACATGAGCACAGGTGAGGTCACTAAGTACATCAGTCACAACGATCAGCATTCCAGTTGATCCACTCAATGGAACAGCCTCCTCATGAAATTAGTGTGAAAGTGGCTGAGTACTCCACAGAAACACACACTCTTAATGTAGTTCTCGGGGAGATTCAGCATGTCACAGAATGTGACAAGGCTGACCCTTTTGAATTACAGGTACAACTCATTTTTGCTAGAGAAAGAAGCCTAGCTTTTTACGTGCCACCAGCACAGGAGCCAGCCAGGTGGCACTGGCATATGTACAGACATCTGTGATGAAAATCTGACTCAGTAATGAGTCAGTGTTACGTTGGAAAGTTGAGAAACTACTGCCCTTCTTCAGATCCAGTTTAATCATTTGGCATTTAATCCAGCTATATCCAGCCAAAATATTCTGTTTTACATTCAAACTGGCCAGGTTCAACCTCTCACACTTATCCTACACTGTCATTCTAAAAATACACAATCACATAATCAAAATCTCGAAACTATGAGGCAATGCATGATTACTTCAAAACAATGTCAATAAATAAGCATTTCATTTGACAGAATAATGTGAATGTCAGAAGGTTAAGGCAGTGTTTGTGCCTTATCATAGGTTCATATGGAGGTTTTTCTCCCTGGAAATTATTCTCCATAGAGTAAAATCTTAAGAATTCTTCCAATGTTCCATATAAAAACATTTACCTGCCCATCTCAGTGCTTCCATGCCTGCAAAATTTGCTATTTCCAAGACATCAATATTATTCGCATAATCTTTGCAACTGAAGACACACACGGAATTTGATGAAGAACACTTTTGCTGAAAACACTCCAACCAATTAACAAAAAAAAAAATACACATATAAACAGGTAAATTGGGGATCCCAAATAGTATTCTAAGGGCCCCTGGGAAAATTTGACTTTAGATGTATGTAATGGTATGCATTGCAAGAAACAGCTAGGTTTTCTTTGTCTAATGTTTTACATAGTTCAACCTACACATGTTAATGAAGAGAAAACAAAATAGGAATTTGGAAAGAAGTCTCTACAAAACTGACTTTTAAACATCAAATGGCTATGGGGGTCCACCAGAATAAAATAGTAATCACAGGGGTCCATAGATAACAAAATACGGTTGAACACCCCTGTCCTACACGATCAGATATTGTAAGTCCCTTAGAGATAATTCTTGATGGCCAGGGGCTTTCCATGTCTTCATATCCTTAATTGCCTTACCTATCATCCCACCATCAATTCAGATGGCTCGTCCCTCAGTTGGGTTCTTTTATTAGAAAGTCTCTTCTTCTCCCATGCATTTTCCACATTTAGCAACCTTTCATAGTATCACTTCCCTGCCTCTTTCTTCTCAGAATTACTAAGTGCAAGCATATCATTACCCATTCTCACACTTTTCTCATCCACAACCTCTCTCTTCTCTCTGATACATGTTTTGCTTTCCGGAACACCTCACACTGCAGAATACTGGCAAACCTACACGTGTGCGCATGTGCATGCGTGTGCACAAACACACACACTTTGATGAATGCATACACAAAAACACATACATGTAAACAGACAATGTTTGAGTATATGCAGCTGTGTTCACAGGTGTGTATGCATATATATATGTGCATTATGTGAGAGAGAGAGAGACTAATTGTATATATGCATGTGCGTGTATTATATACACACACACACACACACACATACATACACACATATATGTATATTTGCATCTACGCAAATGAGTGCATATATACGTGTAATGTTTTTATATACGCATGTGTGTGTGTATGTGTATGTGCATGTATATAATATATAATATATATGTGTGTGTGTGTGTGTGTGTGCATATATTATATATATACATATGTATACACATTTGTATATAAGCACATGAATGTGCTTGTATACGCATGCATATGTGATTATATATATATATATATATATATATAAAAATACACACATACATACATGCATACACACACATGTATATGTTTGTATATATGCACACAAATGTACATGTGTGTGTATACAATTGTGTGTATGTATGTGTACATGTGTGTGTACAAGTGTGTGGGTGTGTGTGTGTGTGTGTAAGCATGTGTGTGTTCCTGTCATCTAATTCCAGACATCTTTTGAATTTGCAAGTTGTAAGTATATTAAGCTCATATCTAGATCTTCACTTCCACTTTAATTAGACGTATTCCAAGTAACTTCCTGCCATGTACAAGACATTTTTACTATTATATTTACTTCCTTTATCTATCTATCGCTGTCTTCATTTCTCTTTACCACTCTCTCTCTCTTTCTCCTTTTACTTACTTCATATATATATATAGAGAGAGAGAGAGAGAAAGAGAGAGACACACATACAAACAGACATTTATAGATACACATACACACATAAATACATATATACATCCATTTATATATGCTTTATTATTGTATAGATATATATTAATGGTTTCTAGTTTTGTAAGATTGTGTGGCATACACACACACATATATATATACATACATACATATGTACATATACATATACATACATATGTACATATATATATATATATATATATATATATATATACATATATATATATATATATATATATATATATATATATATATATACAAATATGCATATATACATACTAATACATTCACAGTATATTTACAAGCACATATATATATATATATATATATATATATATATATATATGTAACTACTGACATACATATACATGTGCTTATATAGACACATGTATGTATATACATACACATGCATATACATATGCACACATATATACAAACACACAGATAAATATGTTGATACAGACACAAACTTAATTATACATATACACACACATATACAATGAGGATTCTCAACTGATTTTAACAAGCATTCAGTTGTTCAATTAACTAAACTACCTCCTCATAAAATTACTATGTAAGTAGTTGCATACTGCATGGATAGATGTACTCTTAACCTCCCGTAAGACACAGTGCCAGACAGGACTACATAGGTCAACCAGCTTTGAAATGCAGGATCTCACAAGAATCATACTAACTCTGTTTACATTCATTTTGAAGAAAGAGAGCCACTCTAATCAAGGGCAGATAAACTAATCCCTTCTTGTATCATTCATTTTTTTCTGTATGAGAGTCATTAGAGGACTAGGCTCTCGATTCAGAAAGATTTTCAAGAAGATGTAAAAGGTTAATTCTCAAATCAGTATTTAACATGATTGGACCATTGAATTATATATATATATATATATATATAATGCATCTGATAAGCTTCCAACACAGGTTCTATCTACCCAACTTCATTCACAAGACTGGAGTCACTCTAAGGATATGGTGAAACACACTTGTTCAAGATGCCACTAAATCTAATGAAATACAGAATCCCATGACTGCGAACCAAGGTTTTTAACCACTAAAGTATTCATGAAACCACATAATTGTGTGTGTATCCAAAGGTACGGCTGTGAGAGAGATAGCAAGTGTGTGTACATGATAGACAGCTATATGACAATTGTTCGTGAAGAGATTGAATAGAAGCAACCTGGCATGGCCTGGAGGGTTGATAAAAGTAATCGCATCCTTAACTTCTTCCAACCAGCTCTTACTCTCTGGCTACTGAGTCGGCTGAAACCCTAAACTGCTAATTGTGTGAATGTATATGCATATATATATACACGCACACACACACACACACACACACACACACACACACAGAAACGAAAGGCTACTTTTGGTGAAAATTCAAAGCTGCAGTATTAATGTTTAATAATGATGAAGACTCTTACTTTTGTGCTGTATTATATCTTCACTTAATGTTTGTTGATATGATTTTTAAAAACACATTAACATTATATATATATATATATATATATATATATATATATATATATGTATATATTTATATATATATATATATATATAACACATATAGACACACACACACATGCATGCACACAGATACATGTATATATAGATATATATATATATATATATATATATATATATATATATACATTTTATATATATAAATTATTTTCGTTATTATTACTACTACTACTACTACTACTACTACTCTCATTATTATTGCATTAATTTCTTTCCTTGTTTTATAATCCTGTTGCCAGGATATATCTCAAGTGATGGTTAATGGGTGTCTATTTTTCATCAGCATCTCAACAAAAATAGATGCCTCGACTCATATACACACTTACTTCGTATCCATCGTCACGATATAATCTGCTCAGGAACTAATGAAAACATTTCTGCATTATCACCATCATCATCACTATTAGCATCATTATGAGCATCACCACTATCATCATCATCATCGTTGTGTACATCTCAACAAGCAACGGTAGCAGTATTTTGAAGATTGTCATCTACATTACTGACACGCTGTTGTCATCAAAACTTCCCGTCATGTTTACCAATTACCACCACCATCGAGATGATCGTCCTTGTCGTTACCATCAGCAGCAGCGATGTTATTGTGAAGATTGTCATCGGGCATTACCAAAACATCATCATCATCAACTTCGTCATCAAAATACTTGTCATCACCAAACCCCAACATAACCACCGGCTGCAACCACCACCCCACCTTGTCACCACCACCAACAACAACACTGCCTCCACCAACATCGACATAGCTGTTGTCCTCACTATAATCATTGTCGTTGTCGTCATCATAAGCATCATCATCATCATGAGCATCATTGTCATCATCAGCTTCGTCATTACCATCATTGTTACCATCATTGTCTTCGTCAGCATCACCATCACTGTCATCATCATCATCATCATCATCATTACAATTGTCACCGTTGTCATCAACAGCAATACTATTGTGAAGATTGCCATCAACATTACCAAAAGACCATCACCATCTTCATCACAATCATCATCACAACCAACCACAGAACAAAACCACCAACTACTACCCCCACCACCACCAACACCACCATTATCACCATAGCTGTTGTCCTCACTGTCATCATCATCATCAACATCATCATCATCATGAACAAGGAAATTGTGAAGATTGTCATCAATATTACCAAAATACCACTATCATCATCATCACCATCATCAAAATCCTCATTATGACCATAACCACCACCACCACCACCTATCATCATCATCATCATCATAGTTGTTGTCCTCACTACCATAATCATCATCATCATGACTAAACCATAACATGATCACCAACTAACCACCCACCACCACCACCATCATCATCATCATCATTACTATTATCTTCACTATAATCATCATCATCATCATTGTGGACAACAGACTCGAGAAGATTGTCATCACCATTACAGGCTGTCACTGTCATCCCTCTAAATCTCTATAACAACAAGCAATACCAGAATGCCCACAACCCCCCCCACACACACACCACCACCACCACCATCATTAATTTATTACTATCATTATTATTATTATTATTAATTTATCATTCTTAATTCATTATTAGCATTATTTGTTATTATTTGTATTGTCCTCCTTTGCCCTTGAGGCAAATACATGAAATCATCATCATCATCATTATTATTATTATTATTATTATTATTATTATTATTATTATTATTATTATTATTATTATTGCCTAGCAGCATTCCTTTTGACTCATTACATTCTTGGTTCAAATTCTGCTGGGGTCTCAACCAATGCCTTTCAACTTTCTGGGGGTCTATAAAATAAAGTATCAACCAAGTACTATAGTCAATGGAATTGACTTGCCCTCCCCACTCAGAATTGTTGACCTTATGCTGAACTTTGAAACTATTATTATTATTATTATTATTATTGTTGTTGTTGTTGTTGTTGTTGTTGTTGTTGTTGTTGTTGTTGTTGTTGTTATTATTGTTATTATTATTATTGTTATTATTATTATTATTATTATTATTATTATTATTAAAGCGGCGAGCTGGCAGAAACATTAGCAAGCCTGGGAAAATGCTTAGTGGTATTTCATCTGTTGCTACGTTCTGAGTTCAAATTCCGCAGAGGTCAACTTTACCCTTTCATCTTTTTGGGGTTGATAAAATAAGTACCAGTTCAACACTGGGGTCGATGTGACTGACTCATCTCTTAACCCCAAAACTTATCATTATGTGTTGGAGGAAACGCTTTGTGTATTTCCTCTAGCTCTTTACATTCTAGTTTCAAATCCTGCTTTGGTCGACTTTGCTTTTCATCTTTTCAAAGTTGGGAAACAAAATAAAGAGCAAAGA
>NC_142948.1:8235652-8248152 GCF_046866305.1 Octopus bimaculoides | reverse complement strand
CTGGAGACGGGGGACACAAATAAAATTAAAGAAAGCAGGTAGAACAGGTGAGTTGTTGTTGTTGTTTAGCAGCAGGAGAGCCCTAGCCTAGCAGATCTATGATGATGCAACGTGCTCTAAACATGGCCCTCATTTTCCTTTTTTCTTTCTCTCAGGTACTGCATATCCTGAAGTGCATACAATCAAATGATGGGAAATGCTTCGTACCAGTGATTGTCAGCGCATTTATGTATTGCAGTACATCAGTGCAAATACACTGCAGACACATGCATGGAGAACTCACTCGTGCTTGCAGCGGCATTCACCTGGGGTATGTTAGGCCACCTCCAGGCAATGAGTTTATGTCCCTCACAAATGCTGGCCACATCCGACATGCATGTCAGCACAGACGCTGTAGCCATAGTGATCCCTGTCTAGGTGTAGGGTTCATGTTTGCAGTTTCAGTGAGAATACAAATTCACATGTGGCCCCAGTCACATGTGCACACGTGTTAGGATAATGTGATCCCTAGCAGCTCATCTTGCTCCCAATTGTTGACTGTCACAGAGGATTCGCCGACCAAATCACTACCAGTTACTGGCACAGACGGACCCTGGGTTTGAAATGGGTATCAGGTGATGATGGATATCTACCTAACATAGTTACAAGCCTTGTCATAAGCCTGCTACAAGTCAGAGCCTATGTCTGCCCTATCCTCTACCGCAGCTCTCAACCATGTCTTGACAGCCTCTATGCTCCCATTTTCTTGTTTCCACTCAAGGGAGGCTCTCGCCAGTTTCTTCATGGACATCCACAGCACATGAACAAGTATTCAAAATGCTACAGATGCAACAAGTAGATTCAACAATTCACTAACAAGGCAAAGAGAAGACAGAACATCTGATGTATCTTATGATGGGGTCAGGCCAGAGCTGAAAGGCTGCTCGTATCCTGACAGGTCAAGAACAGCACAAGCAAGAAAATACTGGAATACAATTAGTGTGGACTTTTACCTCTTTCTGCCACCTTGCATTTCTGTTGATTTTTGTGTTTGAGACAATTGTTTCTGACAGCAGTACAAAACCTTGAATTTCAAAGACAATGTACAGAAACTCTTTCATGTTACTGGAGATAAGGAAACACCTCTAGTCCTGGTGCCATGGTAAAATGCACCTAGTACACTCTGTAAAGTGGTTGGCAAATGAAGAGAGATTAACTAAGAAGAGAATCAGCGTCATTTAATGTCCACTTCTGATGCTTGCGGAATTTATTGAGGTAGATTTTTTCGATGGCCAGATGCCTTTCCTGTCACCAACTCTCACCAGTGTAAGTGAAGCATAGTCCACAACCTGTCTAGCAGAGCAGTAACTCCAAATAACAACTGACTTGAACTGTGTCGGCCTGTGAAGTGGGTATATGATGATGATGATGATATAAAGTTACTGATGTTCATTTTATTAACCCTGATTGAATTAGAAATGAAGTCAACCCTGGTAGGATTTGAACTCAGAATGTAGAGGAAAGTAACTAAATAGCTTAAGGAATTTTGTCAGCTGTTATACAAATTCTACTAAATTTGTTTTGAATACAAACAAATCCAGTTCTTTACAGAGAAGAGCCGTCCATTCAATAGAATCTCCTCATTCCAATGTTGTATTTATAAAAGAATTTATTTTAAACATTTGAGAATTGAGAGACACAGCTGAACCTTGGCACCAAGACACAAACTTACCGGGAAGAGAGTGGTCACTGAAGTAAAGTCAAATCAACTTACAGAACACCTTCTCCTCGACTGACGACCAAGTTCCATTCCGACAGACAGGTCATAAGTCAATCTGGTCATTTGTCGGATTTATATTTTCCAACACTATTTTCATTCAAATGCAACCAATGCTTGAAAGTAACTGAATAAGAGACAGTGGGAAGCAGAGGAAGCCTGGCTCTCAGGGATGTCTGTATTGCCAGATGCTGCCATAGGTATTGTACACGCAGCTGCCCAATGTCCAAAAATCAATTATTTATTTATTCTCTTTTACTTGTTTCAGTCATTTGACTGCGGCCATGCTGGAGCACCACCGTTAGTCGAGCAAATCGACCCCAGGACTTATTCTTTGTAAGCCTAGTACTTATTCTATCGGTCTCTTTTGCCAAACCGCTAAGTGACGGGGACATAAACACACCAGCATCGGTTGTCAAGCAATGCTAGGGGGGACAAACACAGACACACAAACATACACACACACATATATATATACATATATACGACGGGCTTCTTTCAGTTTCCGTCTACCAAATCCACTCACAAGGCTTTGGTCGGCCCGAGGCTATAGTAGAAGACACTTGCCCAAGATGCCACGCAATAGGACTGAACCCGGAACCATGTGGTTGGTAAGCAAGATACTTACCACACAGCCACTCCTGCACCTAGTTTATTTTATTTCCTTATTTTTTGTGGTCATAACTACAAATGGTTGTAAATCGCACAGGTCGCAAGTTGAGGAGAAGGTGTATATCACTGTTACTCATTTTATCAACCTTTGCAAAAGAGAATGCCGGAGATGACTAACAGGATTTGAACTCAGAAAGTCAAAAACACACAACTAAATCAGCATCATCATTATTATTATCATCATTGTTTTTATGTGCGCTTTTCCATGCTCGCATGGCTTGGACGGTATTTACTGAGCCAGATTTTCTAGAGCAAAATGCCCTTCTTGTTGCCAAGCAAGTTGACACTGCCCCATGGCAAGACAGCTTTTCACAGAATATTAGGCTGGCTACGTACATACCATCTGCTGTACCTGAATATGAAGCCAGAGCATAGTGACAGCAAGTAATAAAGCAAGTAATATAATGGAAAGATAACATACTTTCATCTCACCACTACCTCTACCCATTCCTCAACCTGTCGTTACAACAAAGAGGATTGACCTATACTGAGAGAGGTAAGGAGAGAGAGAGAAGGGGGAGGTAGAGAGAAAGAAACAGAGAGAAGATGAAAGAGGGAGACCAGATGAGAGAGAGAGAGAAGATGAGAAACAGAGAGGATGAGAGACAGAGAGAAGATGAGAAACAGAGAGAGGATGAGAGACAGAGAGAGGATGAGAGACAGAGAGAAGATGAGAGACGGAGAGAGGATGAGAGACAGAGAGAAGATGAGAGACAGAGAGAAGATGATAGACAGATGAGAGAAACAAGATGAGAGAGAGAGATGAGAAAGAGAGATTGACAGAGAGAGATGAAAGAGAGATGAGAAAGAGAGATATATGAAAGAGATGAGAGAGAGGGATGAGAGAGAAAGATGAGGGAAAGATGAGAGAGAGAAATGAGAGAGTGAGAGAGAGAGAAAAGAGAAGGAGAAAATGAGAGAGAGAGAGAGAGAGAGAGAGATGAAAGAGAAAAAACAGGTGAGAGAGAGAAGATGAAAGAGAGGCTGAAAAAAAAAAAGACACCTAAAGAAAAAGAGAAGCGGAAAGGGAGGGAGGTGAGGTAAAAGAAGTAGCAGAGAAGTTCATTCTATTCAAAAGAAACACATCTTTCAGAAGTGAAGAAAGGAAGTCACTGAGTGGAAGAAAAAAGAAAAAGGGAAAAAAAGAAAGAAAAAAAAACAATGATAATGGCAAATCAAGAGAGAAGCATGAAAATAATAAGTGGATGTAAGGTGATTTGTAAATGAGAGTCAATGGGTGTTTTTGATGAGATGAAAGAATGTTATGAAGAGAAGTGGATGGCTGGGTGGACGGACGGACGGACAGATGCACGGAAGTAAATAAATAAATACTTCTGTTCACTTGTAGACGAGACAAGTATAGAGTAACGCAGAGGGCACACTGACACAGAACCGTTTCTGTTTCTGTGTGAAGAGAAGCTGGGGAAAAGACACTCCATATTGGTGGGAGGGGAGTGTCTTCTCGTTTATGCGTCTGCACGTTTACAGCATGGTAAACAGAAGTTCAATGATGGTCATGATGATGATGACTATTATTATAATCATCATCATCCAGTGTTTTAAATCCGGGTTTTGGCCCCGTTAACGGGGGTGGCTGGATCTACCTCAATGCCATAGCAACCGAGGTAGGCAGCTGCAGCCCACCCCAACCTTTGGGCTGGCTGGTGCCCATTCTCCTTTGCTATCATGAGGCTTTTTTCGGAGCTTATTATTATTGATGATTATTAAGATGATGATGATGATACATGTGTGTGTGTGTGTGTGTGTAAAGGTGCAGGTATGGCTGTGAGGTAAGGACCACATGGTTCCTGGTTCAGTCTTACTGCATAGCACCTTGGACAAGTGCCTTCTACTATAATTTTGGGTCGACCAAAGCCTTATGAGTGGATTTAGTAGACAGAAACAAGCTCATATTGTGTGCGTGTGTCCCCAATGCTTGATAACCAGTGTTGCTGTGTTTACATTCCTGTAACTCAGTGGTTTCGCAAAAGAATTGGGGTCGATTCATTCAACTAAAAGTTCAAGGCAGTACCTTAGCATGGTCATAGTCTAATGGAGACCCCCCCTTCAGCCACGAATGACTATGGAATTGCACCTAGAAAGTTACCCTCCGAGGCACAAGTCCGGGCAAGGTTGTTTATGGAAAACCAGCAGTCGTCCATGCATACCAGGGGAGGCTCATAGTCTAATGACAAACAAGTAAAAGCAAAAAAAAAGATAAAAGATGGGAAACTCTACACCAAATTTCCCTTAAATCATACACTGGTACTTTATGGCATCTTATCATCATCATCACTTAACATCTGCCTTCCATGCTGACATGGGTTGGACAATTTAACAAGAGCTGGCTAGGTAGAAGACTGCAGCATGCTTTGCTGTCTGTTTTGGCATGATTTTTACGGATGGATGTCCTTCATAACACCAACAACCCTGCAGAGTGGACATTGGTGCCACATAAAAAGCACCCAATACACTGTGAAGTGGTTGGCATTATGAAGGGCATCTAGCCACAGAAACCATACAGAAACAGACATTAGAACTTGGCACTCTGGTTCGCCAGCTCCTGTTGGACTGTCCAACCCATGCCAGCATGGAAAACAACCATTAACCCTTTAGCATTTAAACCGGTGATATCCAGTCTAAATATGCTACCTGTTTTATGTTCTAACCAGCCAGATCCAGCTTATCACACCCACCCGTCAATGCCATTCTAAAAATATACGATCATCACATCATCAAAATTTCAAAGCTACAAAATAATGTATGATTAATTATAAACAATGGAAATGAAAAAGCATTACATTTGACAGAATAATTTGCATATTAAGGGGTTAAACCAGCCATATCTGACCTGAGTATTCTAAACGTTTTATGTTCAAACTGGCCAGATCTGGCCCCTTAAATCAACCTTACAATGTCACTCTAAGAATATACAATTGCATTATTGAAATCTCAAAGCTACAAGATAATGCATGATTAATTCAAAATGATGTA
Organism: Octopus bimaculoides; assembly: GCF_046866305.1. NCBI lineage: Eukaryota > Metazoa > Mollusca > Cephalopoda > Octopoda > Octopodidae > Octopus > Octopus bimaculoides. The sequence goes on along the minus strand of NC_142948.1, from coordinate 8,242,730 downwards.
ATTAAATAAGCATCACATATGATAAAATAATCTGAATAATTAAAGAGTTTTAACAATGATGACATCACATAGTGTACGCTACTCATACGTGTATCTCTCTCTCTCTCTGCCTTTTGTCCTCCAATATTGTGCCCACAGCTTGTATTGAACTTCTTATTCCCAAACTTCCATTCCAGAATATCAGTTCCTTGGAATCCCTTCTTTGCTTATGGCATTTGGGGGGGGGGGGGGATTTTGGATGGGTTTTTTTTTCTTTTTTGGTTCTTCAATTTTGCTTTTTCCTCACGCAGCTTTAAATCTGCAGTTATTGGAGAGGAACATTAACAACATCTCTTTCACCAGCCATGAAATGAACACAACTTTTACTTTCTTCCAAACCATATCATTTTTTTCAAAAATAATAATAATAATAAATAAATAAATAAATAAATAAACAAACAAATGAAAATAAAAAAACCAAGCACCTTAATTGTTTCAAAACAAAACAAAAAAAAAACAAGCAAACGAACAAGCAATGGATACAACTTACCTTGTCATAAGGATCTCTAAAGGTGGAGGGAGGTTTTTGATTAACGGAGGCCGTGTTCCTGAAATAAACAGTTCAATTAACATTTGTTATTAGTATTTATTACTTATTACATTTAATATCAAAACCAATTTTTTTTTTCATATTAGTTTTTTTTTTTTTGTATTTTATGGCATTTTGAAATTGATAAAAGAATTATATAATTCTTAAAGCATATTTTTTGGTTTTTGTCTTCTGTAATATTTCTAATAAGATTTTCCATAGAAACAAATTTTTAAATTAAAAAGAAAATTTAAAACAAAAAAAAAAACGAAAAGAAAAGAAAAAATATATATTTATTTCTTGCTAAAAAGAAATTATATTTTTTTCTTTAAAGCGAACAATAATAATAATATTGTAATAACAACAATAACAATAATAAAAATTATAACGGTAGTAATAACAATGATAATAATGATGATAATAATAATAATAATGATAATAGTAATAATAATGATAATCATCATCATCATAATAATAGTAATAATAATCATAATAATAATGATGATGATAATAGTAATGATAATAATGATAATATTGATGATGATGATGATGATGATGATGATAGCAATAATAAAACTAATAATAACAATAACAACAATAATTGTAATACTGAGAACAATGACAATAGTAATAAAATAAAATAATAGTAATATTAATAATAATAATAATGATACTAACAATGATAATAGTAATAATGATGATGATGACGATGATGATAACGATGCTAATGAAGATGATGATGATGATAATAATTAATAGTATTTGTTAAAAAGGAATTACACAGATGGAAAAAAAACAAAAGAGAGAAGAAAAAAGAGGAGAAATTCCAAGAGAGAATGTGAAAAAGCATTATGAGAAAAATGTAAGTTGTTTAAGTGTTTGATCAGAAAATGTATCAAAATAAACAGAATCAGTGGAAGAGAACAAGAATATCTGGCTCTGCATGAAATGATTTCAACAAGATGGTTGCCAGTGTGTTGGTGTGAAATGGGTGTGGGTGTACACTTTCCTATTACTCTGTGTGTGTGTGTGTGTGTGTGTGTGTGTATTGTGTGTGTGTGTGTGTATTGTGTTGTGCTTTGCTCTTGTTCTGTGTGTGAGTGAGTGTGTTATGTGCTTTCATATTACTCTGTGTGTGTGTGTTGTGTGCTTTGGTCTTACTCTGTATGTGAGTGTGTGTGTTATGTGCTTTTGTATTACTCTGTGTGTGTTATCGTGTGTGTGTGTCTGTGTGTGTGTGTGTGTGTGTGTATTGTGTTTGCTGTGTGTGTGTGTTGTGCAGTTTGTTGGGGTTTTTTTCATATATGTGTGAGTATATTGTATATGCTTTGTTGTGTATGTGTGTGTATATTGCTGTGAGCTTCAATGTGTCTATGAGAGAGAAAGAGAGTGAGACAGAGATGATTATAATATGTTGCTTGTCAATGTGTGTGTGTGTGTGTGTGCGTGTGTGCATGCATTATATGTTGTATTGTTTGCACATATCCAGTTTGGCAAGAATTTTAATGAAATTGAAATATATTTCAATTGAGTAAGACATTAAAAAACACAAAGACAAAGTGAGAAAGAGGGGGAGAGGAGGGGAGAGACACAGACAGACAGAAAGAGGATATACAAGAGAGATATATGGGATGGGTGGGTAGATAGATAGATAGATAGATAAAAACAGACAAATAGATGCATGTATGAACAGATAAATAAACAGGTAGATAGGTGAAGAGAGCCACTTCTTCACTAGTTTTCACTTCCTCGTCACTGGAATAATGTTTGCCTCTCAAACCCTCTTTCGTGGCGCCGAAGAGAAGATAGTTTGAAGGCGCTAAATCTGGTGAGTGTGGAGTTAGTGAAGAAGTGGCTCAAAGAACAGTCAACAGAATATTACGGGGCAGGGATACATGCTTTCATTCGAAGGTGGAACACTGCTATTGAGAGAAACAGCGACTATGTTGAGAAGTAGGGATGTGATCCACAGAGGACCAGCTTCATTTTGATGTATGATACATGTTCCTGTGTTGGTAATTATACCTGTCCTAAACAAAATGGCATTACGTTTTGACTCACCCTCATATATAAGAGCATCCAGACATACAAAAGACAAAAAAAGAGAACAAAAACATCCATAAACAACTAAGTTTGGTGTTTTTGTTTGTTCTTTGTGGGTGCCAGATGCAGGAGGGTGTGAGGCTCTGTGAGATCCATTCAATCCATGCCAGCAAGGAAAAGCAAACACTATGATGATGATGGTGATGATGATGATGCAGAGAGGGGAAAGAAGATGATGATGATGATGATGATAATGTTGATAATGACAATGACAATTATGACAGCCATGACAATAATGATGATGATAATGATGACAACAACAAAGATGATGACACTGACAACAATGACCACCAGTGGTGATGACAAGGATGATGATGATGATGATGATGATAATGATGATGAAAATGATGAACCTTTATCAGAATTTGTTTTCTTCTACATAGCAATTTCATGTTGAGATCACCACCACCACCACCACCACAACAGCAAGTGAGCATCACAATACACACACACACACACACACACACACACACACACATACACACACACACACACACACACCACACACATACATAGAGTGGCTTATAATCTGTCTGAGGTCAATTAAAAATCTGATGAGACAGTTTTGGCAGAAATCAATCTAGGAAGTGTAAACCACAATTTAAGCTCTCTTCCATTCTGGTTATTCTCAAGGAGATAAATTAATTATACCATTAAACTAATAATAATTGACCAGACTATTAACCCTGTCTCACTGTCTGTTTGCTTTTTGTTTTGTTGTATTTGTGTGCTTGTGTGTGTGTGTGTATCTGTGTGTGTGTGTGTGTATGTTTGTTTGTTTGTTCTCTAGTGTTAATAAGAGCATCAACAAAAACAACGAAGATCTTTAACTCATCTAAATGTGGTGTTAATAATTCAAAAAGAAAACAAAAAAAAACACAAATGACGTATGTAAAAAAAAAAACAAAGGAAAAATATGTAAATAAATAAATGAAAACAGAAAGCTAATGATGATGCTGATGACGCTGATGATGATAATAAGACGACAAGCGCAGGTGAGGTTAATTAGTCAAGTCAGACACTTTCTCGTTTTCTCGTTTATCTTTCATTGTGAGTTAATGACTTCTGTCAGTCTGACATCTACATAACCACCTTTCTCTTCAAACCGTAAACTTAATTCACCATTCAGCAGAAACAGGAAGAAGGAGGGGGGGGGGGGGAATAATAAAGAATAAAATTTTTTTAATTATGAATCAAAGAATCTAATGATTTTGTTTTTGTTGTGACTTTTTTTTTTGTTTTTTGGCTAAGTTAATTAGGGCAAGAGGGGCAGTGGGCAGTGCTTGTGACCTTTATGAACTCGGCCCAAACAGCTAAGATAAACGAGGCTGAAGGTCAACGTTAACACTTATCTTTTACTTGCTTCTGTCTTTGGACTGCAGTCATGCTGGGGATGGGGGGGGCACTATTCTGAAGGGTATGCACCTCTCACCACCACCACCACCACCACAGCATTGATTTTTTTTTTTCTGGGAGGTGGGGGTTAAAGTCTGGCACTTATTTTTTTGGTCTCCTTTGCTTAACTGCTAAGTTAGAGGGATGTGATAAGGCTGGCTCTTTGAAATACAACTACAACTCATTTTTGCTAGCTGAACAGACTGAAGCAATGTGAGATAAAGTGTCTTGCTCAAGAACACAACATGTCGCCAGGAATCAATCTCACAATTGTGAACCAAATACCCTAACCACTAGGCCCGCACTTTCACAATTAGAACAGTGCAAATGTATCACCTTGCAAGATGCCTACACTGATGTCAAAGTTGATGTGTCTACCAGGAAGTGACCACACTTCAATTACTGTTTCCTTTGTAGGAGCATCATTACTGGTGTCGCTTCTTCTCATGGATGTAAGAAGAATTTACTCAATGGAGCGAGTCAAAAGCTTTTGAGAAGCCTATAATCAGTAAAACAACCTGAAGATTTTTGGCTCTGACTTCCTCAAGGACTCTTGTGACTCAAGTACATCGATTTTTCCTGAATCCATTCTAGCCTCTTCCTAAAACATTCTCAAATTCTGGTTAAATACGGTTCAGTAAGTATTTATTGAAGATATTTTACTGCTATTTTACACTACAAGAACCATTTTTAACCCTTTAGCATTCAGATTACTCTGCCAAATGCAATGCTTATTTATTCACACTGTCACGAATCAATCCTGAGTTATCTTCTATCTTTGAGATTTCAATGATGTGATTGTTTATTTCTAGAATGACATTGTAGGATAGGTATGAGAGGCCAAATCTGACCAGTTTGAACATAAAACAGGTAAAATATTTTGGTCAGATATGCTAATGGGTTAACTATGTAATTCCAGCTCTGTAATTTTTGACTATACCAAAATTAATATCTTGAGAATCAAAAAAATATAATCCTTGTCCACTCGAGTTTATTCTGTGTTTTAGGGGAAGGGACTGGTCAATTACATCGACCTCAGTGTTTCACTGGTACTTAATTTATTGACTGCGAAAGGATGAAAGGAAAAGTCGAACCCGGCGGCATTTGAACTCAGATGAAATAATAATAATAATAATAATAATAATAATAATAATAATAATAATAATAATCCTTTCTACCAGAGACACAAGGCCAGAAATTTTGAAGGAAGGGGCTAGTGGATTATATCAACCTCAGTGCTCAACTGGTACTTATTTTGTCAACCCTGAAAGGATGAAAGGCAAAAAAATCAACCTTTGGCAGACTTTGAACTCAGACTAAAGAGCCAGAACAAATAGCAAAAGGAACTCGCTTTTTTTTTTTTTTTTTTTCTGATGCACAAACAATCCTGCCGATGATGGTGATGATGACGATGATGGTGGCCCATTTATAAGCAATTATATGAAGCGTCACATGTTGCAACAAAGGAAGATTGGAAATTTCTAGAGGAAGTCAAAGGTTATTCACTAAACAAACAATGAATAAAACGAAATAATATAAAATAAACAAACAAAAATAATAATAATAATAATAATAATAATAATAATAATAATAATAATAATAATAATAAAGAATCCTTTGAATCCAGTGAAGGATCAGTGTCTTTACAATTCACAGAAATAAATCTGACTTTATACAAGTTAAGAAAAGTGAGCAAAAGCCAAAAGAATTGTGGTGGTGGTGGTGGTGGTGGTGGTGGTGACGGCCATGGTAGTTGTGGTGGTGGAGGTGATGGTTGTCTTCATAATGGAGGGGATGATGATGATAATGATGATACTGCTATTACCGCTACTACTATTAATGATGATGATGATGATGATGATGGTGTCTGCGAGAAACTTGTCAAAATGAATCATACAGCACAAAAGAGAGAAATGAAGCAAATGGAACAAAAAAATTTTTTCTTTTTTTTTTAAATTTAAATAATAAGAAGTCAATGAAATGAAAAGGAGGAGGAGGGGGAGAAGAAGAATGGTTATGTTCTTCTTCTTCTTCTTCTTCGTTTTAGATGCTGGTTTGTGACAGAAACAAAAGGAGGGTACTCTTGATATTCTCGATACAGAGAGCTGTCTTTTATTCGCTTGACAAATACACATGCACATCTGTAACCATTGAAGAGACTGTGAAATATATAGGAACGATGAGGAATGACAAAAAAAAGCAAAAAAAAAATAAAATATCGATAATAACAAAAGAAAATAAATAAAACGAAGCAAGCAACAGAAACGAAATAAAAATACAAATTCTTAAAAAAAAAAATTTTTTGAAACACAAAAAAAAAAAAAAATTAGAAAGAAAGATGGAATAGAAATTTTTACCTTGGTGTACGGCCCACATTATACGAAAGGCTGGTCCACCCATTTCATCGAAAGGTTTCCGACGTGTGAATATTTCCCATAAAATGATTCCCCAACTGAACACATCACATTTCTCACTATAGTTCGAACCTGAAGAGTATGCAAAAACATGACATAAAATAAACAAAATAAACAAAGAAAGAAAAGAAAGAAGGAATTGGGTGGGGTGGGGGAGTTTGAAGAATTTTCCTTAAGTCACACAGCTTGTCAGATTATTTCAATTCATCTTAAAGTGTAAAAGAAAGCTACCGCTGAATACCAAATATATACACATATATAGACATGTGTATGTGGTGAATTAGTGTGTGCATATATTTGTGCATGTGTATATGTATATAAAAATACACACAAACATTTATTATATATATATATATATATATATATATATACATACACAAACATATATATATATATATATATATATACATACACAAACATATATATATATATATATATATATATATACACACATACACAAACATATATATATATATATATATATACACACATACACACAAACATATATATATACACACAAACATATATGTATACACACATCCATATATATATATATATATATACACACACACAGACATATATATGTGTGTGTGTGTGT
>NC_142948.1:8188152-8230652 GCF_046866305.1 Octopus bimaculoides | reverse complement strand
GCAACAACACCCACCACCAACACCACCACCACCACCACTATCACCGTCATTGTCATCGTCGTCGTCACCGTCATCGTTATCATCAATGATCAGTTACTAGTCAGGTCTATGACAAAGTAAAAAGTTATTGATACCAGAGTTTAATCAAGCAATGAGCTATTATATGGTAAGTGTATTCAAATTTTCAACTGGAAAAATGCTTGTTCTGAGGTTGTGATGATAAGTGGGTGAAAGGAATTTGGTCTTGGCTTCACTCTTTCTTTCTTGTTTCCATTCCTGTTTGTCTGTCTTATTCTTTTATTTCGTTTATTTTTTTTTTGTTGTTGTTCTTTTATTTCTTCCTTCCTTCCTTCCTTCCTTCCCTCCCTTTCTTCCTTGGCTTTTTGCATGATAAAGCAATGGAAAAAAAATTACTGGAAATTGAAATTAAGCTTCCAAACTAGGCAATTTATCCAAGAAATCATTACACACGCGCAGCAAACATACATACATAGACACACACGTCCTACATATAAATGTGAATGCATGTGTGTGTATATATATATGTATGTCTGTGTGTGTGTGTGTGTGTGTGTGTGTGTGTGTGTGTGTGTGTGTATATATATATATATATATATATATATATATACATATGTGTATATTCACATATATATATATGCATATACACATGCATAGATATATATCTCTGAATATATATACATATGTATATAAATATATATATATATATATATATATATATATATATATATATATATGCATGCATACACACATATATATGAATATATATATGCATATATATATTCATATATATATATATATATGCATATAATGTATTTATACATGTGTATATGCATATATACATGCATATATATATTGTATGTACAGCAGCAAATACACAAAGCATATATGTTAAATATGTGGCTGATAATGTTTCCATATGTATATATATATATATATATACACACACACACAAGCATATGTGTGTGTGTGTGTGTGTGTGTGTGTGTGTGTGTGTGTATGCATTTATGTATGTGTCTATATATGTATAATTAACTGTTATCTTTATATAGAATTGAATAAAGTTTTATATAAATCAAGACATACACAAAAAAAAAATGACAAAAAATAGTAATAAAATAAGGAAATTCCAAAACAAAACAAGAATGAAGAGAATGGTGGGGCGGCAGGAGGTATTGGCTGGGGAGAAGGGAGGACAGAGGAGATATAGAAGATAAAACAGGCAAAAAAAATAAAGTTTATATATATATATATATATATATATAATTAAAATTGAATGGGAATAAAAGGTGGTTGCTGAGGGAGGGAGGAGTTAGAAACCACATCAGTAAAAGAGAATTATAGGAGAGAAAGAGAAAGTGTGAAGGAGAGACGAAGCAAAAGAGAAAAGGAAAAAGAATAAGAAGCAAAAGAAAGAAAGAGAGTGCAATATTTGTTCATTAATACACACCATTTCACTAGAGTGGCTATAACCAAATGTCTAGAAGACAATCAAACGTAAGATTGGAAGAGAACAGCCCAATGACAGAGAGAAATATATCCGCTTGCTGATATATTTAGTCTTTTATATCAGATTTAAATCTCAGCACATCTTTTTCTCTCTCCATTTTTTTTTTTTTTACCTCTCATCCTTTTCTCTCAAAGAGCCTAGGCTCGAAATGTCAAAGAATTCCATTCTTCCCAAGCATCATACTAATGCACCTGTTGGTCGTTCCCTCACCTGTCTTTTGTTTTCTGTACATTTGATCCATATATATATATATTTGATTTCACTTGCCCCAACAGGTCTTCACAAGCAGAGCTTAGTGTCCAATGAAGGAGAGGTTGGCACGGGTGCCAGTCGTCAGATTGGGTTCGATTTCGGAACCATATTCGATGACTGGCACCTGTGCCAGTGGAGCACTATCAGCACTGTCCAAGCGTTTTCATTGCCAGCGCAGCTGTCTGGCTTCCGTGCTAGTAGCCCATAAATAGCACCATTTGAGCGTAATCATTACCAGTGTCGCCTTCTAGCACTTGTGCTGGCGGCACGTTAGAAAATCATTTGAGCGAGGTCGTTGCCAGTGCCACTGGACTAGCTCCCATGCAGGTGGCACGTAAAAAACACCTTTTTGAGCGTGGCCATTGTCAGTAAAATGTGACTGGCCCTTACAACTTCATCAGAGTCTCAAATATGAAATGTAATTTTTAATCTAATACTGCTTCTGGTGCACATAACAAATGTGTGTGTGTGTGTATTAATGTTTATTTTTATCATCATCATTGACAACATTTAACATCCATTTTCCATGGTGAATAGCTTGACAAGAACTAGCAAGGCCAGAGGCCACATCAGGTTCCATACTCTGTTTTGGTTTGGTTTCTACAGCTGGATGCCCCAAAACAATTTTACATTAAATTGAAGGATTACTCCATACATTTAGTAGAGAAATTGACAGCGGGCTGTTTATTATTAACGGTAAAACACTCAGCAGGAGTCTTTGAAAGATATGGGTTCAAGTCCCATGGCTGGTTGTTGACAAATTTTTCCACCTTGTAAGGGTAACTTTCCCAGTATTTCTGCTGTGTTCTAACAGCAACTCTGCATCCGAAAAAATATAATTTTGTTCGTATCATAGAACACACATCTTATTTGTATCTTATATATATATATATATATGTATGTATATATATATATATATATATATATATATATATATATATATATATATATATATATATGTATATATATGTATATATATATATATACATATACATATATATATATATATATATACTTTAATACCTGCATTTATGCATACTACATACACTCACATGCATATGTGTGTGCATTTGGTATACACACACACACACACACAGATGGCTTTCATTTGTTTAATTTTCGATTTTCTTTTATTTATTGAAGAACTTCTCTAAACACAGCAGAGAAACTCAAGAGTGTAGTTCCTGTTAACAAGCAGCATCAACATCAAACAACAATGTTCCATATTAATGGAAGAGGTGAGTTTGCCAAAGAATTTCCAAAATGACAAACCAGTTACTCAATTTATATATCATTTCCCCCAAGAATTATCTCCTCTTACTTTGTTTAATTTTATCATCATCATCGTCGTCATTATCATTACTATTGCTTTAAGGTGGCAAGCAGGCAGAATCATTAGCACTGGGCGAAATGCTTAGCAATATTTCGTTTGCCACTACATTCTGAGGTCAAATCCTGCCAAGGTTGACTTTGCCTTTCATCCTTTCAGGGTCAACAAATTAAGTACCAGTTGAGTACTGGGGTCGATGTGATCAGCTGTCCCTAGAAAATCCAGGCCTTGTGCCTATAGTAGAAATGATTATTACTATTGCTTTAAATAAATTTTTTACTTTCATTTTTTTTTTTACCCTTTCCTTATTCCCAAAATGTCTTTTACAGAAATACAAGAGGAGGAATGACATTTGGTTTGGACAAAGTAGTAGCAACAGCAGTAATAATGGTTTGATATTTTGGCACAAGGCCAGCAATTTCAGGAAGAGCTTAAGCCGATTCTTTTCTACTCAAGGCACAAGGCCTGAAATTTTGGGGGAGGAGGCCAGTCGATTAGATCGATCCCCAGTATGCAACTGGTACTTAATTTATCGACCCCAAAAGGATGAAAGGCAAAAATCGACCTCGGTGGAATTTGAATTCAGAACGTAAAGACAGACAAAATACTGCTAAGCATTTCGCCCGGCATGCTAACATTAAGCCAATTACATCAACCCCAGTGCACAACTGGTGCTTATTTCATCAACTCTGAAAGGATGAAAGACAAAGTCGACCTTGACGGAATTTGAACTCAGAATGTAAAGACAAGCAAAATGCTGAGCAGTATTTTGCCCAGCATGCTAACAATTCTGCCTGGTTATTACCTTTCAATAATAATAATAATAATAATAATAATAATAATAATCTTTTTTTATATATATATACCCAGGCCTATTCCCCATTTCATTTAGGAGTGGGTAGCCACAAGACACACACCAGGCATTCCATTCATTTCCCAGTTCAAAGAGGCAAGCCCCATTCTATGCTCAGGTCAAGGCATAGAACGCAACCCCCAGTATCAGCAACGGGGCCTGACAGCATATGCTGGTCTACTCCCACCGCATCATGCTGGTTCTGTACCCCTTTGAGCAACATCAAAATTCACTCATCCGTCCACAAACACTCTCCAAGCTTTCCTACCATTTATAAACTCTCTTGCTTCTCTCATTCCAACACCTTTAACCACCAAAGCTTTCCTCACTCCATCCATCCACACAAACCGAAGTCTGCCTCTGGTTCTGCTGCCTACCACTTCAGCCTTCATCACCCTCCTTACCATCTGCTCCTCATCCATCCTCTCCATGTGGCCAAACCACCTCAACATTCGTCTATCCACCTTAAACATGTAAAAAAATACTGGTACATATTTAATCGACCCTGGAAGGATGAAAGGCAAAGTCGACCTTGGTGGAAATTGAATAAGAAATCTAACGACTTACAACTTCATTAAGAGAGAGAGCTGATGGGGAGGTGAGGAGCAGGAGGTAGGGAGGAGAGACAGAGATGAAGGGGGAGGGGGAGTGTTAGAAGTAGATGGAGAGGGGGAATTAGGAGAGGAGGGTGAAGTGAGGGAGATGGTGTGAGGGGGAGTGAAGGTCAGGAAGGGAAGTGGAGGAACAGGAGAGGGTGAGAGAAGTGAGTAGGAAGGGATACAGATGGAGAAAGGAAAGAGGGATAGGGAGAGGAAATGGAGGGGTAGGAAGAGGAAATGGAGGGGTAGGAAGAGGAAATGGAGGGGTAGGAAGAGGAAATGGAGGAGTAGGAAGAGGAAATGGAGGGGAGGGGGAAAGCTAGGGGGAAGTGGAGTGAGTTATCCTTTTGCTTGTTTATATTTATTTTGATTTGATCCGTTTGTTTATTGTTTTTTTATCTCCTTTGTATTTTTATTAATATTTTTTATTAATTCTATTCATCCCTACCACCACCAACTCCACCACACTCTGCAACTTCCACTTTAGATTTTTATTCTTTCTCTATATTTCTTTATTCTGTTGTTGTTTTAAGTAATCATTGTTTTCCTTACCTATTTATTTATTTATGAAAGACTGTTATTATTATCCACTAAAGTCTCAACTCAGAGAGAGAGAGAGACGCAGGGAGAAAAAGAGAAAACAGGAGAAAGAGAGGGGGAAGAAAGAGAGAAAGAGAAAGATAGAAACAGACAGACTGTCAAAAAGATATTGACAGACACAGTGACAGAGAGCGACAGTCCAAAATATAAAATTCTAAATAGGTTAAAAAAAAAAAAAACTCTGAAAAGTAAAAAAAAATACACTAAAGAAAAAAGTGCTTACTATTGGAAACAACATAGAAAAAACAGTATAAATACAAGAAAAGCAGAAAAAATAATATAAAACAAAAAAAAACTATTTTATATTTTTTTTTCGCCTCCCACAGAATAAATAAGTATAGCAATTTCATTCGTGGCAATAAAAAATAATTTCTGTAATTTGTCAGCAGTATAATTCTGTTAACAGTTCTATACTGACCAATTAACAATGATTTCATTGAAAACGACTAACATCTTATTCCAATAATCAAATCTATGGGATCTCTTTCGCTCTTTCTTCTTTCTTAATCTTATCTCTTTTGCCAACTCATATTGTGTGTGTATGTGTACACAAATAAATATTTAAACATATATATTATCATCATCATCGTTTAACGTCCATTTTCCATGCTAGCATGGGTTGGACGGTTTGACTGAGGTCTGGGAAGCCAAGAGGCTGCACCACGCTCCAGTCTGATCTAGCAGTGTTTCTACAGCTGGATGCCCTTCTTAATGCCAACCACTCTGCTCCCTCTATCACAGTTTCTTTCACCAGTCTATACCCTGCTCAGTTGAAGGGTCATTTCATGTGGCAACTTGGCAACTTCACCAGTGCCCAGTGCCTTGCAAAAAGCACCCAGTACAACCTGTTAAGTGGTTGGCGTTAGGAAGGATCAATCAAATCAGACATAGAACCTGACTCATCTGTTCGTATTATTTGCAGGACACAACTGTCACTACATAAATATATATCATCATCATCATCATCATCGTTTAACGTCCGCTTTCCATGCTAGCATGGGTTGGACGATTTGACTGAGGACTGGTGAAACCGGATGGCAACACCAGGCTCCAGTCTGATTTGGCAGAGTTTCTACAGCTGGATGCCCTTCCTAACGCCAACCACTCAGAGAGTGTAGTGGGTGCTTTTACGTGTCACCCGCACGAAAACGGCCACGCTCGAAATGGTGTCTTTTATGTGCCACCCGCACAAGCCAGTCCAGGGGCACTGGCAACGATCTCGCTCGAAAATCCTACAGGAGCCAGTCAGGCGGTACTGGCAACGGCCACGCTCAAAATGGTGCATCTCATGTGCCACCCGCACAAGAACCAGTCCAGGGGCACTGGCAACAATCTTACTTGGCTTGCCGGGTCTTCTCACGCACAGCCCATTTCCAAAGGTCTCGGTCCGTAGTCATCGCCTCGGTGAGGCCCAATGTACGAAGGTCTTGCCTCACCACCTCAGCCCAGGTCTTCCTGGGCCTACCTCTTCCACGGGTTCCCTCAACTGTTAGGGTGTGGCACTTTTTCACGCAGCTATCCTCCTCCATTCTCACCACATGTCCATACCAGCGCAATCGTCTCTCTTGCACGCCACAACTGATGCTTCTAATGTTCAGCTTTTCTCTCAAGATACTTACACTCTGACGGGTATTCACATTGACATTACACATCCAACGGAGCATACTGGCTTCATTCCTTGCGAGCTTACGTATGTCCTCAGCAGTTACAGCCCATGTTTCACTGCCATGTAGCATGGTTGTTCGTACGCATGCGTCATACAGTCTGCCTTTTACTCTGAGTGACAGTCCCTTTGTCGCCAGCAGGGGTAAGAGCTCTCTAAACTTTGCCCAGGCTATTCTTATTCTAGCAGCTACACTTTCAGCGCACCCACCCCCACTACTAACTTGGTCGCCCAGATAGCGGAAGCTATCGACTACCTCTAGTTTTTCACCCTGGAATGAGATAGAAGTTGTTTCCTGTTTGTTTGCAGTCTTTATTGCACCTGAACATCTGCCACAAACAAAAACTAACTTGCTAGTTAACCTGCCTTTGATGTTGCTGCACCTCTTATGTGTCCATAGCTTGCACCGGGTACATCTTATAGAGTTACTACCTACTCCTTTTCTACATACTGAGCAGGGCCATCTACCTGAAGGGGTTTGTGTTTTATCTACCTTCCTACTTATTAGGATTTTGGTTTTAGCTAGGTTGACTCTAAGGCCCTTCAATTCTAGACCTTGCTTCCACACCTGAAACTTCTCCTCTAGTTCTGATAGTGACTCCGCAATTAGGGCAAGGTCATCAGCATAGAGGAGCTCCCAGGGGCAACCTGTCTTGAACTCCTCTGTGATTGCCTGGAGGACTATGGTAAATAATAGGGGGCTGAGGACGGAACCTTGGTGGACCCCTACCTCTACCCGGAATTCATTGCTGTACTCATTTCCAACCCTCACCTTACTGGCCGCATCTCTGTACATGGCTCGCACAGCTCTCACTAGCCATTCTTCTATCCCAAGTTTCCTCATTGACCACCAGATAAGGGATCGGGGGACCCTGTCAAAGGCTTTCTCCATGTCAACGAAAGCCAGGTACAGAGGTTTATCCTTGGCTAGGTATTTCTCTTGCAACTGTCTCACTAGAAATAAGGCATCAGTAGTGCTTTTACCTGGCACGAACCCAAACTGCATCTCATCTAAATTGATTCGCTCCCTAATTAGTTGGGCTATGACCCTCTCTGTAACTTTCATAACCTGATCTAACAGCTTGATGCCTCTGTAATTATTTGTATCTAAAGCGTCCCCTTTACCTTTGTAGCAGTTGACTATGATGCTGCTACACCAGTCATAGGGTATGACTCCTTCGTGTATCACCTGGTTCGTAATACGGGTGACTAGGCTATAGCCAACACTGCCAGATATTTTGAGCATCTCTGCAGTGATTCCTGATGGGCCGGGGGCTTTCCCGGTCTTCATACTCTTAATTGCTTTATCTACCCTGGTACTATCAACTCGGATAGCTGGTCCCTCTATTGGGTCGACATAAGGCAAGAGAAGGAGAGAGAGAGACATTTTAACGTGTGTGCACTTAAATTGCAGCTAGTTATGTGTTTATTTACTGTCAGGTAATGTAGCCCCCATTACCAAATGTTTATGCAAAACAAAGTCATACTTGACAAAGGTTTCTTACCCCAGAAACCTTTATTTGAACAAAACAAAACCTTTTCTTCAAAGTGCTAACCCTGTTAAATAACACCTGATCTCTAAGAAACCTCCTTTCATCAAAGTGTTAACCATATCAAATAGCCCTGATTTCAAACGAATCCCTTTTTATCAAAGTGCTGACCGTGATAACTAGCATTAATCTCCTGGCCATCATTGAGCCATATGATACAATCAGCCACTAAATCATAGGAAACATACAACACTATCAAACTAATTTCAAATTTTGGCACAAGGCCAGCAACTTCAGAGGAGGGGATTAGTTGATTACATCAACCCCAGTTTTCACCTGGTTCTTATTTCAACCCCCAAAAGATGACAGGCAAAGTCAACCCCAGCAGCATTTGAACACAGAACATAGAGTCAGAAGAAATGCCACTGAGGATCTTTCCCAGTGGGGTAAAGATTCTGGCAGCTTGCCTCTATCAAATTAATGTTGTATCTTACTCTCGTTCCCTTACACTGCATTCATGATAAGGTCCTTAGTTATCTAATTGCTAGTATACCCTTGTTCATTTTTGGAGACCCACAAAGGATGTTCCATAGTTCAAGTGATTCTTGGTCAGATTCACTATCCTGTGACACTTCATTATCTTCATTAATTTATTCGTCTAATAAACATGTTTCATATCCATGCTTTCAATGGGGAGCTACAGGATGAGAATTTCTTGCACTTCTTCAAGGTAAAAGATTGAGGTCAAATATGGGTTACATGAATGTTTTCATTTCAATCCATCAAGAGATGTGACCCAAATCAATCCACCCTTTTGTTTTGCTAACAATGAACAGAATCAGACTTAATCCTTTGCCTTTCTAGCATACCACATGTGATGAAGACAACATATTTCCCTGGCATCCATGCATCATACAACTCTCTTTACTCTCTCATTTGTTTCAGTCATTTGACTGTGGCCATGCTGGAGCACCGCCTTTTAGTCGAGCAAATCAACCCCAAGACTTATTCTTTGGAAGCCTAGTACTTATTCTATCAGTCTCTTTTGCCGAACTGCTAAGTTACAGGGACATAAACACACCAGCATCGGTTGTCAAACGATGCTGGGGGGACAAACACAGACACACAAACATATACACACACATACATATATATACATATATACGACAGGCTTCTTTCAGTTTCTGTCTACCAAATCCACTCACAAGGCTTTGGTCAGCTCGAAGCTATAGTAGAAGACACTTGGGTCTTATGAAAGGAAAGCTTTCTGTTACTCAGAATGTATGAAACAAGGGCTTACATTTCAACTTGTTTAAAGATGCGATCCAAATCAATCCACTCTTTGTCTTTAAAGAACAAACCTTTACCTGTCTTGTGTATCATTTGATACAGACAACATATTTCCCTGGTATCCTTACATCATATATGATACATATTACCAATTCCTTTCGCTCGTAAGTCCCAGATCAACTTAGGACTTGTGAAAGGAAACCTTTATATTGCTCAGAGCCTATTGAAAAAGGACTAGGTAACTGTCTGCAAAACCAGCCTGGACATTTTGGACAAGCTTATGGAAAAGCTTCACAAGGGCAAAGTGTTAAGTTTGGTTGGTATATTCCTACTAGTTGATTTTTCAAGACCATAAGGATATCAATTTCTTTGTGGCCATAATTCTTGACATTCCAAACATCACATTATTTTTTCATGTTAGTTTTTCCTATTATTTATCACTACTACCTACCCTACATTTCTGTCTGTTACACAGAATTTGATATTGTGCAAGTTGATCAAATAAGAAGCAATTTATGGGTGGAATAGATGGCACGATCTTTGTCGATGAATGAAGGAGTGTCCCTGTGGAGCAATAAAAATTTCTCAACATCTCTTCTCAACTGTTTGCCTTCTTCAATGGATCATTTGATTACTTGAACAAAGGCTCCATTGATTCTTTCCACTAAAAGCATTTCATTGAGGACAGTAGGGCTGAATTCTTGGATGTTGTGCTCCCCATTGTTCGAAACACTCTTTGAACTCACAGCTTATCAGCTGTGGATTGTTGTCAGAAACAATTCTTTTAGGAATTCCCAAAGAGGTAAAAAGAAATTCTATGCAGCTAATCAGATTCTGAGTTCTGGCTGACTTCATAACAAATATCTCAGATCAATATGATGCCACATCTACAACTAATAACAATTCCCTACAAGATAGAAGCCCCTTAAAATTTTGATATAGTTCCTCCCATATGTTTGGCATTGTAGACATTACTAAACCTTTAGCTTTTAAACTGGCCATGTCCAGCCCAAATATTCTTCCTGTTTTTTGTTCAAACTGGCCAGATCTGGTTTCTGGCCTCTCACACTTACCCTACAATATCATTCTAAAAACACAGTCTCAAAGCAACAAGATAATGCATGGTCAACTCAAAACTATGCGAATAAATAAGCGGTACATTTGACAGAATGATCTGAATAAAGGTTGAAGGCTCCAGTAGTTCAAATATTTCATGTGACACACACATACACACACACATCTTTATCTTTTCTTGTATCTTCTACTTGTTTCAGTCATTTGACGGTGGTCATGCTGGGGCACTGCTTCGAAGGGCTTCAGTCAAACAATTCAAGCTAAGGACTTGTTATTTTTTGAAGCCTAATACTTATTCTATAGGTCTCTTTTGCCAAACTGCTAAGTTAGAAGGACATAAACATACAACCATCAGCTTTTAAGCAGTGGCAGGGGACAAACACAGACAAAGACACACACATAAATATATGCATATATACATATATAAGAAAAGCTTTTTTCATTTTCTGTCTACCAAATCCACTCACAAGGCTTTTGTTGGCCCAAGGCTGTAGCAGAAGACACTTGCCTAAGATGCCAAGCAGTAGGACTGAACTCAGAACCATGTGATTGAGAAGCAAGCTTCTTACCACACAGCCACACCTGCACTTATAAAACAATTCTTAATTCTCAACTATATTTTTGCTGCTGTCAGGTCACCATACTTTAGTTTCTAGAAGCTGCACTGTTTTCCCATTCCACCATCATGATACTGATGGGCAATATCTTATACGTCTGTCCTCATTTATCACAAGTGTTTGACTCAAAAAAGGAAAAGAAACAGTGTTAAATGATAAATGAATAACAGAACATATGGGAATAAACTGGTTTCGTTGCAAGACCCCAAGTTGTCTTGAGCATTGTGGATGGTCACTGGAGCATGCTTTTGTAGTCCAAGCAGCATCTTTCTTCACCTGATCACTGACCCATGTTATCAAAGATCAATTTATGACAAGCGTAACACAGTTTACAAATGAGCATTCTGTGTTAGCTGGATCAGTGATAAATGGATCGGCAATAAACGAATAAACGAGGACAGATGTACTTGTTCTTAATGTTTTGTTCTTAATATTTTGATGCAAAAGAAATGACAATTAAATCTTCTCACAGAACAATACCTGATTTCTCCCTAAGCCCTTGTTTCATAGGAAAAAAAACAAGCTCTTACAGATAATTTTTTCTGTTTATCAGATGGCAGTACTTCATCCTGCTTGTATAACATCATCATCATTATAATCATTGTTTAATGTCCGCTTTCTATGCTAGCATGGGTTGGACGATTTGACTGAGGACTGGCGAACCAGATGGCTGCACCAAGCTCCAATCTGATCTGGCAGAGTTTCTACAGCTGGATGCCCTTCCTAATGCCAACCACTCCACTTATTTTACATCTATCACATGATGCCACAAGAAGGACACACACACACACACACACACACACACACATGATGGACTCTCCTGTCGAAGAGAGGAGAGCATAAAGCTTCTGCCAAATGACCTACACAAATGATTTGTTTATAGTGATCAAATGTTCGTGCTGCACATTAGTTCACTCTCTCCATCAAATCGACATTACCCGAAACAGGTGCAAAGTGTAAAACACAGCAACGTGAGATGAAGTGGTTTGCTCAAAAACACAGTGCACCACTCAGTCTAGAAATTGAAATCATGTTCGCTAGATAAGGAGTGCAACACCCTAACAACTAAGTCATGCGCCAGTGGGCTTCTTTCAGTTTCCATCTACCGAATCCATTCACAAGGATTTGGTCACAGCGCATGGCTACAGCAGATGACACTTGCCCAAGGTCCCAAGTAGTTGATCTGAATCTGAAACTACAAGCACACCAAAAATATATACATCTTGTGACTGAATGTGATGTCATCATCATGCAAAATATCATTAAACACAGAAATAATGTCTTGTGAAGTCTCTTTTTTTTTCTGACCAACCACAGACCAGAATATCGTCATCAATATTACTTATGTCAGGTTTAGATTTAGAAATAGTTCACTGATGAAAAATGGACGGATAATTAGTTTTACATAGATGCAAATGGAAATACAAGCAAGTGGAAATCATTATGTTTTATTTGTGAAAATTATGGTGGCGTTGCTAAATGATAGAACTACCTATATCACTGACAATGCTGACCAAGTATCAAGGGTCACCGATGACAAGGAACAATAAAAAGAAGATTCAGCATTCAGTTTTTAAACAGCTACACAACAGTGACGTCATTATTTTATGTAAATTTTGGTGAATTTGCATATAATGTGATCAAAGTTAAGGACAGCAAGCAACTACAGTAAATACTTTTTGATTAGTACAGTAATGAACAACATAAGAAAAATAATACTACTAGCCACTTAAAAGGGTGATAGTCATGCTTGGAACTTAGATTGAAGAAGGAAAGCAGCAGGAAATCATTTAATTGTTGCAATGATCAATTTGTATTGGGTACATATCAGAAATGCTAACTATGAGGTTTGTAAATAAATAAATACCAGTTTCAAATTTTGGCACAAGGCCTGCACCTTTGGGGGATGGAGTAAGTTCATTACATCATCCTCAGTAATTGACTAGTACTTGTTTTATCAATCCCTCAAAAAGTCGACCTGAGTGGAATTTGAACTCAGAACACAAAGAGGACGAAATGCCACCAAGCATTCTGCCCAGCATACTAACAATTCTATCAGCTTGCCGCCTTAATGCAAGCTATTAGGTTAGAAGGCACATGGCGTCAGGTTCAAAATCATGAGGTAGTGAGTTCAATTCCCGGACCGAGCTGCGTGTTGTGTTCTTGAGTAAGACTCTTTCATGTTGCTACAGTTCACTCAGCTGTAGAAATGAGTTGTGACGACATTGGTGCCAAGCTATATCGGCCCCTTTGCCTTTCCATTGGACAATATCAGTGGCATGGAAAAGGGAGGCTGGTATGCATGGGCGACTGCTGGTCTTCCATAATCAACCTTGCCTGGACTTGTGCCTCCGGAGGGGAACTTTCTAGGTGCAATCCCATGGTCATTCATGACCAAAGGGTGTCTTTACCCTTTAGATTAGTAAATCAATAAATTCTGGTTTCGAATCTTACCACAAGGCCAGTAAGATCAGGGGGTGGGGACAAAGAGATTACAGCGACCCCAGTGCTCAACTGACACTTATTCTATCAACCCTGAAAGGATGAAAGATAAAGTCAACTACGGAGGAATTTGAACTCACAATATAAGGACAGATGGAATGCTACAAAAGCACTTTGCCCAGCATGCTAACAATTCTGCCAGCTCACCATCTTAATGCAAGCTATCAGGTTCATGATCATTATCATCATCATTATTATTTAGCATCTGCTTTCCATGCTGGCATGGGTTAGACAGTTTGACTGAGGACTGATAAGCTGGAGGGCTGCACCAGGATCCAGTCTGATTTGGCATGGTTTCTACAGTTCAATGCCCTTTCTAATGCTAACCACTCCAAGAGTGTAATGGATGCTTTTTACATGCCACTGGCATGGGTGCTAATTATGTGATGCCAGCATCACAGGCCATGACTACGATTTTGCTTGGCTTAACAGGTCTTCTCAAGCATAGCATATTGCCAAAGGTCTCAGTCACTTATCATTGCCCATGTTCGAAGGGTCCTTTTTACGTGCCAGTTATGTGATAAGGGCATCAGCCATGATGACAATTTCACTTAATTTCATGGGTCTTCTCAAGCACAGCATATCGCCAAAAACAAATATTAAAAATACATTGTATTCATATCAATTTTGGTGCAAATGTGGCTGTGTAGTTAAGACATTTGCTTTCTAAGTACATGGTTCTGGGTTCAGTCCCACTGTGAGGTACCTTGGACGAATATCTTCAACTAAGCCTCGTAAGTAGATTTAGTAGATGGAAACTAAAAGAAGCCTATTATCTACTTATATGTATGGATGGATGGATGGACGTACATAGGTGAAAACTCAGTGGCAGTCTGCCATTTATAAGTGTTTGTGTGTGCTTTTGTCTCCCCACCACCACCACCACCATCGCTTGACAATCAGTATTGGTTTGTTTACATCCCCATAACTGAACAGTCTGGGAAAAAGAGACGAATAGAAATACCAGACTTTAAAACAAAAAAAAAAAACTACTGGGGTCTATTCATTCAACAAAAAACCCTTCAAGGTTTTGCCCCAGCATGGCCACAGTCCAATGACTGAAACAAGTAAAAGATAAAAAAAGGAGTTTTCTTTACCTTCAAAAACTTCAGGTGCCATCCATGCAGCACTACCTTTATTGTTAGTCATATGCGTCTGAATGTCACAAGCAGTACCAAAGTCACAAATCTTCAATACTTTTCCACCCATTATCAACAGCAAACTGCAAAAGAAATTTGGAAAATGTCTTCTCGTCAGAGGGCAATTATGTAAGAGCTACATTGTACTTGCATAAAGTAAAATATAGAATTAAGGATTGAAAAAAGGGTACAAGAATTCAGTAATTATTCCTTTGCAGATATGGCTGTGTGGTTAAGAAGCTCATTTTGCAGCCATGTAGTTTCTGGTTCAATGCCACTCTGCAGCACCTCAGGCGAGTGAGTTTTATTATAGTCTTGGGCCAACCAATGCCTTGTGAGAGAATTTCATAAACAGAAACTGTGTGGAAGAGAGAGAGAGAGAGAGAAAGAGAGAGAGGGAGGGAGGGAGAGAGAGAGAGAGAGAAAGAGAGTGAGTGAGTGAGTGAGTGAGTGTGTGTGTGTGTGTGTGTGTGTGTGTGTGCACGCGCGCACGTGTGTGTGTATGTTTTGGTTGGTGTTAGGAAAGGTATCCAGCAATGAAAACCCTGCCAAAACAGGCAGTGAAGCCTGGTGCAGGCTCCTGCCTGGTGCAGGCTCCTGCCTGGTGCAGGCTCCTGCCTGGTGCAGGCTCCTGTCAAACCGTCCAACCCATGCCAGCATAAAATGATGTTGATAATGATGAAGATGTCATCTTTCTTCTCACCACTTGACAACCAGAGTTGCTTAGTTTACATTCACATGACTTAGTGGTTAAGCAAAAGCGAACTGATAAAATACATCTTTAAAAAAAAAGCATATGTACTCTGGTCATTTTGTTTGACTAAATACTTTCAAGGCAATGCTCCAACATGGCCACAGTTCAATGGTCAAAACAAGTAAAAGGTAAAAGAATTATCTTGTTGCTCTCTACCTCCCTCTTTTTAAGTATTGCTACCTATCACCTCCTCCTCCTCTTCCTTGACCCACTCCTATTTTCCTTCACCTCACTCCCAAACTCATATTCACCACTGACCATACATTCATCCATGTTCACCGTTCACTGCAGCCACCTTCTATCCCCATCTCCAATTGTTGGTCACCTTTCTGTCACACTCTCAAAAACCCACCCACCCAACCATCTCCGTTCTCTCTTTCTATAACTTTTTGTGCCATAAGGGTACACCCATGGCACACCATCACCAGTGCTTTTTATGTGCCACCATCACCAGTGCTCTTTACATGGCACCATCACCACTGCTTTTTATGTGGCACCATCACCACTGCTTTTTACATGGCACCATCACCGTTGCTTTTTATGTGGCACCATCACCAGTGCTTTTTACGTGGCACCGTCACAAGCAGTTTTTAATGTGGCACCAGTGCTTTTTACATGCACCAGCACAAGTGCTTTTTATGTGGCACCAGCACCACTGCTTTTTTACAGGGCACCTTGGTTTCAGGATTTCAATTCCGTTGTGGTATGTGGGTCTTCTCAAGTACAGCAATGCACCACATATCCCCTGTCATCTTTCATAAGGTTCAGCGTTTTGAGATTGGCCTTAAATACTTCGTCCCATGTCTTCCTGGCTCCCCCTCTTCTACAACTTCTCTCCACTTTAAGTGATCGGCATACAGTCGTTAAATGATGATGATAATGATGAAGAAGCAGTGAATTAGAATTTTGCATTTGTGAAAACTGAAATGTGCATTGAGAGAAAACCCAAATATGTGCATTGGTCAAAATTGAAAAAAAAAAAAATGCACCTCGATGAAAATTGAAACGCACATCAATAAATTTTTGAAATGTCCATTGGTGGAAATATCATGTTTGAATGTGCAACAGTGAACATTCTAATGTGCATCATTCAAAATTCATACGTGCATCGATCAAAATTGAAACCTTCATCACTCAAAATTGAAATAATGTGCATCAATGAATATTAAAATGTGCATTTGGTGAAAAGAGAAGGTGAACTGCACAAGAAAGCAGAGGAATTAGTGGTGGTGGGGAGGGGTTGAATAGAAATTACAAGAATTAAATTTAAGTGGAATATTAGTGGAATCATCCTGGTGTTTCACTGCCATTTGAAAGGACACTGGTTCATATTCTATCCTTACTACTGGTCCATCTACATGACCAAAACACATGTAAATCTCTTGTAAAGTGTGTCCACATACTCATAAACATTGAGTCATCCCATAAATAATGCAGCTTTTTCAAAAGCATGCACTAAATGATTGCCAACAGTTATCTGCAAGGGTTACCAGGTATCATACGTGGAGTTGCTAAGGTTTATGTATGTAGAGCCAGTTTCCTGGTTCCCATGGTGCAAATATTTTCCCCTTGGACGGGATGCTAATCTGTTGCAGGATCAGTCCTTTTTACCAGCTGAATGGACTGCGGTAACATGAACACAATGCATCGCCCAGTCCAGGAATCAAAACCACGATCTTACAATCATTCATGAGTCCAACGCTCTAACCACTAAGCCATGTACCTCTACCATATCAATATATAACATAGTCATACATCATATAACTATATTATATAACAATATATAATACATATGTATACCAATAAATAATATAGTTATACATTCTATAACTATATTACATAAGAATATAATATATATATATGTATACCAATGTATAATATAGTAAGACATTATATAATATATTGCATATACACAATATAGCTATACATTATTTAATGAAATCCCTCTGAAATCTTCATTAAATTGAACATTAGTAGAAACACACAGGTTGTCCGCTCATTAGAAATATAATCACGAAAAGGGTTAATTATAAAAATTCTATGCTTAGTCAAGAGAAATCAATATTTTCAATAACATTTGTATGCATATATGTGCATTAATGGGTGTACGGACGTATATCAACATGAATTCATGCGTGTGAGAGTGAGTGTATGTATGTGAGTGAGTGAGTGAGTGAGTGTATTTGGATGTTTAGGAGTGGGTGTCTGTGTGAGTAGTATATACATACAAGCATGCATTAAGGAGTGAGTGTGCACGTGTGTGTAAATCAATATCTATTTGCATAAACGCATATGTGCATTCATTTACCTGCATGTGTGTGTAGCTGTGTCTGTATACATACACGTGTGGGCATATGTAGTGGCATCTGTATACATGTGTGTGTGTGTGTATACACATATTTGTTTCTGCATGATGCAAATATAGTCTAATTTAACTCAAGTATATAACTATCATCATCATCATCATCATCATTTAACATTAATGTTCCATGCTGGCATGGGTTGATAGATTTGTCAGACAGAAACTGTATGGAAGCTCATCACACACACACACACACACACACACACACACACACACACGGCAATCTCACAAGTGATGATGATGATGATGCCCAACATTTTAAATTCAGGTTTGTCCCCGTTAACAGGGGTGGCTTGATCTACCTCAGTCTTACAGCAACTGCTCTCACACCATCCCACCATCTCACCCGGTTTTGGGCATCCTCCCTCCTCAAGCCAGCACTCCCAATCACCTCCTCCACCTGTCCCCTCCATGTTTTCTTTGGTCGACCTCACTTTCGTGTTTCATTTACTTTAAACTCAAGCACTCTCCTCAGAACATGATCCTCATCCCTCCTCAACACATGTCCATACCACTCCATTCGCCCTTGTCAGTTATTCCACCGATTCCTCCAACCCCATCATCCCCATCCAGTCCTCAGCCCTCCTTTTATCCAACAGTTTCACACCACACATTGCTCTCACCATAGCTCTCTCTCAGTCCTTCCCAAAATTGCCATTTTACTTTCCCTCAGACAATGTCTCACTCCCATACAATATTGAAGATCTCACCCATAAAAAAAAAACCCACCAAACACACTCTGCAAAGTGGTTGGTGTTAAGAATGGCATTCAGTTATAGACTCTATGCCAAAGCAAACAACAAAGCTAGGCACAGCCCTCTCACCTGTCAGATCCTGTCACAGTGGACACTGTCCGAGCCATGCCAGCACATATTAAGGATGTAAATGATGATGATGTAAATATACCAATATGCAATATGCCATGCTTGGGTAGAAGACCCATCAAGCCAAGTGAAATTGTAATCGTGGCAGATACTGGTGTCATGCAACTGGCACCTGTGCCAGTAACATGTAAAAGCAACCATCACACTCTCAGAGTGGTTGGTGTTAGGAAGGGCTCCAACCGTAGAAACAGTACTAAATCAGACTGGAGTCTGGTGCAACCCCTCAGCTTGCCAGCCCTGGTCAAACCATCCGACCCATGCCAGCATGGAGACAATGGATGTTAAATGATGATGATGATACAAAGGTATTTTTGTCTTGCAAGTGACTTGGTGACCCTGCCAGTGCTGGTGTCATATAAAAAGCATCCAGTCCACATCTGTAAAGTGGTTGGCATTCAGAAGGGCAGCCAACTGTAAAATCCTTGCCAAAACTAACCTTGCCTATGCTTGTCCAACATAAAAAGCACCCAATCCACTCTGCTTGGTGGTTGGTGTTAGGAAGGCCAAAACAGAGACAGAAGTCTGGTGCAGTCTTCTGCTTGCCCAGCCCCTGTCAAACCGTCCAGCCCATGCTAGCAAGGAAGGCAGACATTAAATGAAGATAACATACACACAGACACAAAAGACACGACTTGTTTGACTAAAATCCTTTGAGGCAGTGCCCCAGCATGGCCGCAATCCAATGACTGAAACAAGCAAATGAAGTAAAAAGAGTGTGAAAATAAAGATATAAAGTGTTATTTACTTGGGTGGTTTGAGATCTCTATGAATGAGAGCTTTCGGTTTCATATTGTGCAGATATTCCACACCTTTGGCACACTGCAGGGCCCAGCTGATAGCATGGGCTGCAGTGTATGCAGGTTGCGGGCCAGCTCCGTGAAGAACTGAAAGTAAAAGAGAACAAAAAGACAAATAAGAACGAGAAAGAAAAAAAAACAAATAACTGAAATTATTCCAATAGTAAAATAGTAATAACAGTGGTGGCAGTGGTGGTACGATTAATAGTTGTAGCAGCGGCAGTGGCGGTGGTGGTGGTGGCGGTGGTGGTGGTGGTGGTGGTGGTGGTGGTGGTACGCCTAGTAGTAGTAGCAGCGTCGGTGGTGGTGGTGGTGGTGCAAGTAGTAGTAATAGTAGCACTAGCAGCGGCGGTGGTGCTGGTGGTTTTGGAGGTAGTAGTAGCAGTGGTTGTAGTAGAGGTAGTTAGCAGTGGTTGTAGTAGAGGTAGTAGTAGCAGTGGTTGTAGTAGAGGTAGTAGTAGCAGTGGTTGTAGTAGAGGTAGTTAGCAGTGGTTGTAGTAGAGGTAGTAGTAGCAGTGGTTGTAGTAGAGGTAGTAGTAGCAGTGGTTGTAGTAGAGGTAGTTAGCAGTGGTTGTAGTAGAGGTAGTTAGCAGTGGTTGTAGTGGTGGTGGTGGTGGTGGTGGTAGTGGTGGTACAAGCTGTTGTAGTAGTAGCAGTAGTAGTAATAATAATAATAATAGTACTAGTTACGGTTGTGCTGATGGTACTATTAGCAGCAACAGAAGCGGGGGAGTAGTAGCAGTAGTAGTCGTGGTCATCATTGCAATAGTAAAAAGAGAATTAGTAAATCACAGTGACTGAATCACAGCATTTGTATATTTGTTTTTTGTTGTTTTTTTTTTTGCAGACTTTTGACCTTTCTGTTAAATTTTATAGCCATGGCACGTTCATGCATATAAATATTTGCTGCTTATTCTTCGGCTGGTTTCAGTGACTGGAATGCAGTCAGCTGAAGAGCCTGGCTTCGATGCTTCAGTCAATAATATTGACTACAGCACTTGGTTCATTCAAACAGTCATTTTATCAATTGTCGTTTGACAAACTGCAAAGCTGTTACTGGACGCAAAGGGCCACCAGCATAAGCAACATCATAGTAGCATGAAGCAGTGATGGGGAAATAGAGTTTAGGTTAGATACAAGAAACAAATGCGTTATTCAATAAAACTGCCTTCAATGCTCTAACGACAACCCTGCTGCCCACCTCATCCATGATGGGAGACCATCCCACCCACCACAACAACTTCTTGGCACTGTGGGAGAGGCTGCCAGCTAGTCCTTGCACTGGCTCTGACAAGACCACTTAAGTAGCAATTCAGGAAGGAGACTCACATCAGGAGAGAGTTAGGAAATCACATGTTCTGGAGTAGGTAGCTGGGAAGGTAGGCATGTGAGGGTGAGGAGTCAAGGAGGGAGGGAGGTAGCTAGGCAACTAGCTATGTCGGTAGGTAGGTAGGCAGGTAGGTAGGTAGGTAGGTAGGTAGGTAGGTAGGTAGGCAGGTAGGCAGGCAGGTAGGTAGGTAGGTAGGCAGGCAGGTGGGCAGAAAGTTAGCCAAGTAGCCAGCAAATTAGGTAGGTAGATAGGTAGGTAGGTACATACATATGTAGGCAGATAAGTAGACAGGGAGGGAGTGATGGAAGGTTAGGGAATGACAGAAGAGGAGGGAGTGACAGAAGGGGAGAGATGAAGGGGAGGGAGGAGGAGGAGACAAAGGGAGCCAACTAGGTAGGCAGGTAGGTAGGTAGGTAGGTAGGTAGGCAAGTGGGTAGAAAGTTGGCCAAGTAGCTAAGTAGGTAAGTAGATTGGTGGATAGGCAGATAAGTAGGTAGGGAGGGACAGATTGACAGAGTGACAGAGGGGGAGAGAGTGAAGGAGGGGGAGTGACAGAGGGGGTGACGGAGGGGGAGGGTGACGGAGGGGGGGGGGGTGACGGAGGGGGGGTGACGGAGGGGGAGGGTGACGGAGGGGGAGGGTGACGGGGGGAAGGTGACAGAGAGGGGGTGACGGAGGGGTGACGAAGGGGGTGACGGAGGGGGTGACGGAGGGGGGTGACGGAGGGGGGTGACGGAGGGGGAGTGATGGAGCCAAGGGAGGGAGAGGGGACAGAGGGAGCCAACTAGGTAGGTAGGTAGGTAGGTACATAGCTAGGTAGACAGGTAGGTTGGCAGATAGGTAGATAACCAAGTTTGTGGGTAAGGTAAGATGGCTAAGCAGAAAGGCAGCACACAGACATATGAAGACAAATGTCTGCCAGTATTTTGTTTTCTATCCATCAGTGCTTTTTGTAATAAAATATACTTTTGGTTACCATGGTTATTGAAAAGCAGTGAAGTATTATATTTTTCAATACAAAAGAAATTATTTCAACTCTGGTTATAATTTTGATTTAATATTTCATTTTTTTGCTTCTCTCTTAATTCGCTTCTGTCATTATATTATTATAATTGTCTCAGACATCAAACTACTTTACTTTTGATAAATTTTGACACATGTATATCTATTTAACATTTCACTTTTACTGTTTGTGCATTTGTTGAGGATTTTTTATTTCATCTTAAATTCTGTTATTGGCATTTTTTCATTCATATATATATATATATATATATATATATATACACACACACACACACACGTATGTATATATACATATGTATACATGTACATATATGTATGTGTGCATATGTGAATGTAGATGTAAGTGTGCATATATATATAAATATATAATGTATAGATGTATGTGTGTGCATATGTGTGTGTGTGTGTATACATACATATAGTGTATAGATGTACATACATGTATATATGTATGTATACATATATGTGTGTGCGCACACATGTGTATATATATATGCATACTTATAATGTGTATGTATATATGTATGTTTATATATGTATATGTGTGTATGTGTGTGCATGTGCATGCATATGTGAGTGTGTGTGTGTGTATATTCATATTTGTCCTCCAACTCAGATGTGTTTAAAAATTATGTTTTAAAATGTGAGATATAGAATTTTCTTTCTGAACATGAAAAAAAAAAAATTTTTTGTCTGCAGCAAAAAAAAAAAAAATGCTACGCAACAAAGAAACAATGACAGCAGAAAAGAGAAAAAAAGAAAAGAAAAAAGAAAAACACAAGCTAGACCGGCAAAATGTCACACAACATAAACATTAAAAAAGGTAAACTCACACAAGCCGATCCAATAAGAGAGAAGAAGAAAAGAAACCATTTAAAGACAACAAGAGCAAAATCAACAAAGGTGAGTGACTTTGATAATTATTAAAATAATCTAAACAGAAGAAAAATATATAAAGTTCAAAGATATATTTTTTGGTTGTTGTTTTCCACCAAATACTTCCAAAAGCCAATGAAAATTACAAGATGGAGAGAAAAAAGTGTTTTGGAAATTCATTTTGTTTTTTTGGTGGGCAATCCAGCAGACAGCTCAATCTGATGAAATCAGATGTATATATATATATACATATATATATATATATATATTTATTTATTATATATATATATATATATAATGTGAATGTGATCAGTTCTGTTGTAATGTTTTCTAGCAGTTGCTCGGCAACGAGGAAATGTAAGCAGAAATCTTATGTGTTGTAATAAATCGAGTCGAATTGAGAGAGAGAGATTGGTGCAAATGAGAAATAACAACGGTTCACAGGAACTCGCTGAGACTGGAATATAGAAATGAGGAGAAATAAGCAGAATTTTGACAAGGTGAGAAGGGAAAAAAAAACATGCAAAAATTGGTTTTCCAGGAAGTACTGTGTAAATCATCATCATCATCATCATCGTTTAACGTCCGCTTTCCATGCTAGCATGGGTTGGACGATTTGACTGAGGACTGGTGCAACCGGATGGCTACACCAGGCTCATATATATATATATATATATATATATATATATATGTATCATTTAATGCCCATTTTCCATGCTAGCATGGGTTGGACAGTTTGACAGTAGCTGGCAAACCAGAAGACTGCACCAGGTTTCACTGTCTGTTTTGCATAGGTTTTATGGCTGAAGGCCCTTCATTATGCCAACCACTTTACAGAGTGGACTGAGTGCTTTCTATGTGGCACCAACACCGGTGAGGTCTGTTTTGGCATGGTTTTTACGGTTGGATGCCCTTCCTAATGCCAACCACCCCCTTATAGAGTTGACTGGATGCTTTTACATGGCACCAGCACCAGTGAGGTCACCAAGTAACTTTCAAGGCAAAGATCTTTTAAGACAGGGGTGACTGAAAGAGGTGGACTTATGCCAGGTGATGAGAGATTGGGGTATAACAGAAAGAACAGAAACAGGTGTCTTGCTGTAGAGAAGATACATGGTTATCTCAGGCTGATGGAGAGAGCAAGACAAAGAGAGAGAGAAGGACAGAGTGATCAAGACTGAGAGCGAGTGAGAGTGTGTGATCATAAGAGTGTGTAATCACAAGCAGACAAAGGTGTCCACTCTGTCCTCCCACTCTGACCCAGGGTAAGAGTAAAGGAAGGGCAATGTTATTTTCTCAAGTCATACCAACTCACAAAAGGCTGGTTTCCTGATTTCATGACGTATATATTCCCCGCCCACCCAACCCTGGACGGGACACTGGTCCATCACAGGATTACGCAATTTAGCCAGCTGAGGGGACTGGAGCAACATGAAATGAAGTGTCTTGCTCAAGAACACAACGTGTTACCTAGTCCAGGAATCGAAACCACCATCTCACGATCAGGAGTCCAACACCCTAACCACTAAGCCATGCACCTCCACATTCTGACCCAGGGGAACATCAAGAATGTGACAGCCAAAGGGTGAGAGGGCTGCATCAGCACTAGGTTGATACTCATTTTCAGCTGAGCAGACTGGACAGGACACCAATCCCTCACAGAATTATTCCTTTTTACCAGCTGAGTAGACTGGAACAACTTGAAATGATGTTTTGATCAAAAATACAATGCATTGTCCAGTCCAGGAATCGAAACCACAATCTTACACTCATGAGTCCAACACCCTAACCACTAAGCCATGCACCTTCACCTGAATTTTTTTCTTTTCACTTTCTTTGTTTCCTGCCCTTTTTGTCTTCTTGTCTTTCTTTCTCTTTATTCTCCCTCTAACCAAGCTTCCAAAAATTTACCACATACATGCATGCACAGAGAGAGAGAGAGAGGCTATTTATAAACTTGATTAGACTAGAGCAGTGCAAAGTGATGTGGCTTAATCAAGGACACAATATACTGCCCAGTTCAGGAATTGAACCCACAACTTCTTGATCAAGAGCCCAGCACCCTACCTACTTACATCAACCCACAAACTTCATTCTTACTGGTGAGCCTTATGAGTCTTCATTCCCCTGCTTTGAATATTGTCTCAACTGTATTGTCTTTGCAATTTTTGTCAAAAGCAAAAAACAAAAAAAAGTCACGCCATTCTCAAATGATTTGGTTGTCTTTAACTTGACAACCAAACTCAGTAAATTGATTCCAGTCATTACTTATTCAGAGCAAAGAAGACTTGCTGTTTTATAAGTTTCTTCTACTGCTTCTTTGAATAACTAATTTCAATGGCTTGTGGTTATTGTTGTTCACTTATGGAATGCAGAGATCTCGTGATTGCTTAAGGTAATTTTGCATTTTGCTATTTATTCATATATTTATAGGGGGATTTTTATAAAAAAAAAAATATACCCTTTTCTCTCTATAGATAGCAATGTGGTTGAAGAGTCTGCTTTCTAAAGATAAAATTCAAGGCTTGATTCCACTGCCATTGTACTTTCAGCAGGTGTCTTCTTCTGAAACCTTACATTGATCAATGTTATACGAAAGGAATTTGATAAACAGAAACTGTCCACAACCTCTCTATGTATTTGGTAATCTAAAGCCTGTAAGAAACAGACTTCTGTTAGAGGCCTGTGAGACTTTAAGTAGCTTGGAGCCAATCAAGCTGTTTTAAATAATACCATGGAAACACTACTAAATGTGTTGAGTGCTCTTTTCTTTCATTTGTCTACTCGTTAGTTCGCGCGTGCATGCATGTGTGTGTGTGTGTGTGTGTGTGTGTGTGTGTGTGTGTATGTGTGTATATATATATGTATATATATATAGAGCATCGAGCTTACGATCGTGAGGTTGTGAGTTCGATTCCTGGACCGGGCTGCGTGTTGTGTTCTTGAGCAAGACACTTTATTTCACGTTGCTCCAGTTAACTCAGCTGTAGAAATGAGTTGCAACATCACTGGTGCCAGGCTGTATCGTCCTTTGCCGTTTCCTTTCGATAACATCAGTGGTGTGAAGAGGAGAGGCTGGTATGCATGGGCGACTGCTGGCCTTCCATAAACAACCTTGCCCAGACTTGGTGCAATCCTCTTGGTGCAATCCCATTCGGTCATTTATGATGGAAGGGGGGTCTCCACACACACACACATACACAAAAAGTTCCTGGCTTTGAGTAAAAGAAAATACAGGAGGATCAGTTAATTATGATTTTATTTGACATATTCACTCTCAGGTTCACACACTTATTGGAGCAGTCCTTCAGTTTTTCCAGGCCCTTGGAACTTTTCAGCACCCCCTCGCAATCATTATCATTGTTTTAATGCCCATTTTTCCATACATCCATGGATCAGATGTAATTTGCTGAGGCAGATTTTCTACAGCTGGATGCCCTTCCTGTCACCAACCATCACTCATTTCCAAGTAAGGTAATATTTCCCTCACGGCCAGACATATTTTTTACAAAAGACTGAAAACGAACACATGCTCTTCATTACAACAATCACATAATGTCAAGACAAGGGTACACACAAGTATACAAGAAAGCGAAGGCAGAGAAGGAGGAGGAGGAGTAGGAGGAGGCAAAGATGGTTAAGAAGACAGTGAAGAAGAAAAGGAGGTGGTGGAGGAAGTAAACGAGGTGAAGAAATTGAAGGCGGTGGTGTAGGCAGTAGTGGTGGTGGTGGTGGTGGTGATGGTGGCAGTGAAGATGATGTGGAAGGTGAAACTAGATAAAAGTAACGATGTTGTTGTCGATGTTTATTTCACCAGAGGGCAGCAACCCCACTGATCACACAGACCTCTGATCAAAGGGTATTCCAGCCATGACCAGCCATTGTCATAGCTGAAATCTCTTTGATCATATTTTCAAAACAGACATGTTGTACAGGCACCCACCACCACCACCCCACACCCAGCATCACCATGACCGCCGCCCACCACCCGGCACCAGACCCCCCACCCCTGTGAGATAAAATTGACACTATTCTCTTAACGGCTGATAGTACATTATTTACTTGTATACTGAAAATTTACTGCTTAAAGTCTATATAACTTATTAATGTCTTTCGTGTTTGGGGGTGGGTGGGTGGGTGGACGGGTATGTGTGTGTGTGATTAAGTTTGTTAGTAAGCATGTCTATGTGTGTGTATATGTGTGTGTGTGTGTGTGTGTATGCATGTACATGTGTATGTAGGTATACAAAGTGTACATGTGCTCATGGGTGTGATTATAGTTGTATGCAAGCATGTAATATCTGTATGTATTTATGCATATGTACAAGTGTGTATATGCATAGACACATGTAAATGTGTGTGTGTGTGTGTGTGTATACATATATATATATATATATATATATATATATATATATATATATATATATACACACACACACACACACATAAAGTGTGTACATGTGTGTGTATATATATATATATGCATGTCTATATTTATGTCTATTATGCTTATGTATAAATACATGCATATATAAATATATATATACACACACACGTGTGTGTATGTGTATGCATGGGGATGCATGGTAGTAGAGTTGTGTAATGTGGGTGATGTGATGCCTCCACTGCAGTATTACTCGCAGTCCTCTTGTTTACAGCTCACTGCCACAATGTGAGACATGACATAATGCTGGAAGCTGTCTGGTATACGAGTTATCCATGCCTGTATACATCCACCACATATACATTAAAAACCAGGCCTCTCCATGACCACAATTAACTTAATGCATTGTGGCACTGGCTCAACTTGTTGGGAGATTTCAGAGCAACTGTAGGTCTGAGAGGCAGTTTGCAGGCCCACTCTGGTGGATATACCTTGGTACCGTACCTTGGCATAAAACTGTAGTTTTCAACCGGAGTCCATATGACCCATGGTTGAGATCCATACAAGATTTTGTCGTTAAAAATTATGTGCAATAAATTGGATTTACTTCTACAATACATAAAATATTTTAGCAATTTTTTTTTTTTAAACAATTCCTAATAATATTTAATTCTAAAAATGCACAGTGCTGGTGCCACATAACAGGTGCTCATGCCGGTGCCACATAAAAGCACCCTGTACACTTTGTAAAAGAGAGGGTGTTAGGAAGGGCACCCAGCCGTAGAAACCATGCCAAAACAAATGACTCAGGCCTGGTGCAGCCCTCGAGCTTACCAGCTCCAGTCAAACCATCCAACTCATACTAGCATGGAGAAGGGATATTAAATCATCATCAGCATCATCATAATTAACATATCAAACAAGGCCAACTAAAAGTTTGAAAACAAGCATGAACATCTCAGACAAACTTATGAAATACATTGGACAAGTAAAGGATCAATCAATATCTGAAAATATTACAGTTGAGTGATAGGACAGTAACAGCAGGGAGAGAAGCACAGACAGCAAGATCTTTATTGCAAAGTAGTTTCGAGAGAAATGCAGGAAGCAACTTCAGAATCTGTCCGTTGGATTTATGGATCTGTCAAAAGCTACTGATAATGTAATCAAGGAACTTGTGTGGGATGTTCTCAGATACTTTGGTTGCCTACCAAACTTTGTGAATCTCCTCCAACATGTCTGTATACAGCTGTTGGCTTGAGTTGTTATTGGAAAAGCAGAAAGCTAAGCCCTTAAGTCTTAAGATGGGGGTTAGGTAAGGCTGACAGTTAACTGCTGTAGCGTTTCACAGTTTTCTTAATTGTGTGACTACAATGTTCATCATCATCATCATCATCATCGTCATCATCGTTTAACGTCCACTTTCCATGCTAGCATGGCTTGGACGATTTGACTGAGGACTGGTGGACCAGGAGGCGACACCAGGCTCCAATCTGATTTGGCAGAGTTTCTACAGCTGGATGCCCTTCCTAATGCCAACCACTTCAAGAGTGTAATGGGTGCTTTTACGTGCCACCGGCACGAGGGCCAGTCAGGCGGGTACTGGCAACAGCCACACTCGGAATGGTGTATTTTACATGCCACCTGCACAGGGCCAGTCCAGGGGCACTGGCAACAATCTCGCTTGGATGTCTTACTGGCAAAGGCCACGCTCAAAATGGTGTATTACGTGTCACCTGCACAGGAGCCAGTCCATCAGCACTGGCAACGATCTCGCTCGAATGTCTTTTCACGTGCCACTGGCACAAGTGCCAGGAAGGCGACGTTGATAACGATCACGCTGGTGCTATTGTGCTGTTATACATAAGAATAGAAAATTTGAAGAGCATCACTATTAGCGTTGAGGAACCTCTATAATATAGGAAATATAGAAAGAGTGCAGGTCACCATTGAGCTTGGATCTTAACACATCTTTGAGATCTAGATTTGAACTTAAAATTAAACTGAAGCAAACTAATAATGAACTTTCTTCATCAACCATCAACCTTCAACTCATTGTCTTTCCATTAAAGAAGAGAAAAAGTGGAAAGAATACTTGACATCCAGATAGGTAGATTGTCGAGAAAATATGGTTAAGTGTCTTGCCTAAGGAAGCTACTGTAACTAAAGCAAATTGATAACGAGCTTTGTTCATCGATTATCAAAAGTCAACCTCGAATCCAATGTCATTCCATTACAGAAGGGGAAAAAAGTGGAACAAATACCCAACTTCAGATAGGCAGATTAGAGAAAGTAGAGTTAAGTGTCTTGCCTAAGGAAGCTGCTGTAACAGCAGTGATGGATTTAACTTCACCACTGATGAGACAAAACATCAAAACATTATCAGGTTATGTCACACATTAATCATGTCATGTGACACACAACTTTTACAGTTAACAATAATTCTATGCCGATGAAATAAAAGAAAACAATATATTGAATTAAGAAAAAAAAACATAGCTTACCATTGTAGAGGGAGCCACCTTCTGCATATTCCATCACCAAACATACCTAGAACGAATCCAAAATATTTTCAACTTTAAAATATTGATTTCTCACATGGGTACAATGCAATAATAAATAAATAGTTGTGAGAGTGTGTTTTGCCAAACCGCTACGTTACAGGGACGTAAACACACCAACATTAGTTGTCAAGCAGTGGTGGGGAGAACAAACACAGATAAACATATACACACACATATATATATACAACAGGCTTGTACATATGTATGTGTGTATACATGTATATGTGAGTATGTCTGAGTATGTGTGTGTACACATGAATATATGCACATGTATTTATATATACATTTGTACATGCACACATTTATATATATATATATATAATATATACACATAGATATATTAAGACACACAAGCACATAGATGCAAAACAAGGTGGAAAAAATAGTTATTGAATACCAAAGGTAGAGTCATATAATATTTATTGAAGCTAAAAATACAAAAATCTTCACAACAGTTTGTAAAGATTGCTTTACAGTTTTAATAAATTACAGATAAATTAATACACACGTGTCTGTACCTGTGTGTGTGTATATATATATATATATATATATATATATATACATCTATGTGTATCTGTGTGTGTGTATACACACACATACACGTTGGAAGATATATATATATATATATATATATATATATATATATATATATATATATATACACACACACACAAACAAACAAACAAACAAACACAGACATATGTATAGACATTTATGTGATTGTGTGGTGTGAGTGTATATGTGTGTGTGTGTGTGTGTGTGTGTGTGTGTGTGTGTGTGTGTGTGTGTGTGTATATATATATATATATATATATATATATATATATATATATATATATATACATATATATATATATATATATATACACACACACATGTTGGTGAAATATATATATATGACTTGAAATAGACTTCTAAGCTGTAACTACACACACAGAGAATGACCAATTAGTAACTTGGCCATTTATTCATCCATCTGAAATATCCACCTCATCCATCTTGCCGCCAACATCTGCTCAGGATGGCCATTATTCAGCTTGGGTTTTAGGTAAGTTTGTTTGGCTTCTTCTTCTTCTTCTCCTTCTTCTTCTTCCACCGACGCCATCGCCCCCCACAAAAGCCTCCAACCCCACCTACCGCCTGTCTCAACCACGTTCGGTGTTGTTGTCGGCATGCTAACCTCTTTGGCTCGACAACTCTATTAATAAACATAACATACAAGCCTCGAAGACATATTTCCCAATAAATGGCAGAGGTCGTTTTCCAAAATGGAAAATATTAGCGTTTAAATTTAAAATTTATAGCTTTTGCACCATTGTAGGAATCGTACGATGTATTAAATACTCTCTCACACACACACACACACACACACAAACATACCCATACACGTACTCACAGACACCTACATATACACACACACACAAACATAAATACACGCACACATTTTCTAGAATTACTTTAACTTGCCATAAATCCTTTAAGAAATAAATTCAAACATGAACAGGTTTGTTTGTTTTTATTTTTATTACTGCTCTTTTTTAGTTCATTTTTATAATTTCAAAAAATTTTTTTTATTTTTTAAAATTCTTCATGTTTTTTATTATTTTTGTTTGGCTTATTTTTTCTCTCTGCATGTGTGTGTGTGTGTGTGTGTGTGTGTGTGTGTGTGTGTGTGTGTGTGTGTGTGTGTGTGTGTGTGTGTGTGTATGATATCGGCTGTTGTCTTTCATATTGAGAAAAATTCATTAATCACTTGAAAACATCTCAAGACTATATTTTTTTGTTTTTCATTTATTTTTTTTTTTTTAACAAAAAACTTGCAAAAGTCTTGTTCAAAATTCATGAAATTCAGATAGCAATTAGATGGAAAGAAGAAAATAGCCCCCACCGAAATGAGAAGAAATCTAAAAGAAAACACACAAAAAAAAAAAAATAACAAACAACCATATACATATATTACACACATACAAATACATAATATATTTAAAAAATGAACTTTTCTTTGATTTTTAGGGGTTTCATTTGTCTTTTTATTTTGTTCATGCTTGTTGTCTTAACATCAGAATTTATTTTATTCTTAACAATTTTGGGGTTTTTTTTTTTATATTTAATAATATTTAATTTCATTCTTCCATTGTATTTCAATTTATTGTATATTTATACATTTTATCTGTAGGGCCAGGGTGCACAAGGGATGGTTCTTATTGTTTTGTTATTGTGATTTTGTTGTTTTTGTGTTTCTCGATGGGCTAGTTTTTGTTTTTGATTTTTGTTGCATTCGTCTTTTTTTTATTTTTTTATTTTTTTTATTTTTGTGATTTGTGCAAAGGAACGAGATGGAAGACAAGAAGGAAGGAAGGAAGGAAGGCCAGTTTGAATGAATTACAATCTAAAATGGTAGAGAGATTTGAGTAATGCAAGTAATTTAATTGTTAAAAACTAACAAAACCTGCAAGTCTCCAAAAAGGCGTTAAGTTTTGTGTGCAAGTGTGCGTGTGTGGTAGCAGTGTGTGAGTATAAGCATGCATGTGTGTGTGTGTGTGTGTGTGTATAAATGTTTAAGTGCTGGCATGTATGTGTATGAGCTCGCGTATACAAGCATGTATAAATGTGTGTGAGCGTGTGTGCGTGTCTCATTGTTTCGTTTCCCACAAAATCAGAATTGTATATTTTGAGAAAAATTTTCATATTTAATTGAATTACAAAATATCAAACAAAACAAAAGACCAAATGCCCTCTTGGCTCTAAATAAATGAATAAATAAATAGGCAAAGAAAAATGATGATGATGATAATAATAATCATGATGAAGATTTCAAATTCTGGAATAAGGCCTGTAATTTCAAGGGCGAGGTTAAGTCAATTACAGGAACACCAGTGATCAACTGGTACTTATTTCATTAACCCCAAAAGGAAGAACGGCAAAAATCAACCTCAGCAGAATTTGAACTCACAACATAAAGATTTTAAAAATGCCACTAAGCGTTTTCACTGATGTGCTAATGGATTATGCTAGCTTGCTGCCTGAGGTCTTAAGGTACAAAATTGTTCTCTTAGTTTTCTGTTTGACAATTCAAATCAAATCCCTTCTGACCCAAAAACGTCATCCACGAAGATGTCGAGAAACCATTAGAGGACAAGAATCATACAATTCCTGACATATATCCACCACCATCTCTCTCTCACTATCTCTGTCTCTCTCTCTCTAAGTCTCTCTTTCTCTCCCTTCTTTTCCAAAAGGAGTATCCTTGTATATCTTCTACAGCAAGACGCCTATCTCTGTCCCCCTATTATTCTTTTAACCTCTCGTCAACTGGCACCCAGCTACCCCACCTCAATACTGGATCTGGCCAGTTTGAACATAAAACAAGAAGAATAATTGGACTAGATACAATCCATATAAATGCTAAAGGGTTAACATCTGTTTTTCATGCTGGCATGGGTTAGATGGTTTGACATGCCCTCAAACCAGAGGGAATAGCCAAGTAGGGACAGGTGGCAAAGTTTAAAGAGATCTCTACTTCTGCTGACAACAAAGGGATTTCATCTTTCCATGTTAAGGAAAGATTGTCCATGTTGCATAAGAGTTAAATTATGGGTACTAAATGCAGAAGACATGGTAAAGAATTAAACGAAATGATACAGACAGGCTCATCTGGATGTGTAATATTAACCCGCTTACCACATACTTCTGGTCACATATTTATTTAATTACAACAAAATATTTTTTTTTTTTGCATTTTTACAATATTTCATAATTAAACTTAAAAACTTAGTACTCATGTTATTTAAATATTCTTGAAACCATGTCAAAGATACAGAAGAAAATATTTTCTCAAATTATGGAAATGTGCCACTGGTAATGCATATGGCATCTGTGTGAAGTTTGCGATGAACCACCAGTGGTACATGTGACAGTTAACATGTTAATGTGTATGAATTTGGAAACAGAAATGAACTGAGAGAAAAAGATTGGGTATACGAGGAAAGTGATGGAGTAGGGAAAAGACAAAACTCTATGAGTACAAAGATGTGATGTGTATGGAAGATAACAGCAGGGTACAGCAATGCCATGTGACCTAAAACGAAGAAACCTGCAGAAGAGGAACACATGGGAAATGGTGGCGAAGATTGATCTCATGAAGCTGAACTTTGTGAGACAGATGACAACAATCCACAATACATGGAAAGATAAGACCTATCTGACTCATGTGATCATAGAAAAACCTATGTAACTACAATGACGATGATACACACACACACACACACATATATACACACACATCTATATGCATACAAATATTCCTAAATATGACTATAAGTGTGCACGTAGAAAAACAAATCCAAAATTGGCAACGAGAAGGATTATTTATATACATACATATCCGTGTATATGTATACATACATACCTATATAAGCAAACATACCCCCACACAACATATAACAATATATATCCATATGTGTGTGTGTGTGTTGTGTATGCATGTTTACATATGAGTGTGTGAGAGTTGTTTGTACATATATATGTATGTATGTTTTAAGACACCAGCACACACACACACACACACACACACACACACACACACACACCTATTCTTGTAAAGACGATGGTGAATCACAATAAATTAACCTCTTTCTCTTCTTCCTCACATGATAATCCCAAATAAGCATAAACCACCATAATAATAATCAAAATGGTGGATATAAACAAAAATAAAATACAATCCAGAAAGAATATCTGCCATATTCTGTAGAGAAATGTCATTCACAATGACGAGATTTCATTGCAAGAGTTAGTTCTTTGTGATATCTGCTTTAGTTTAGACAAATAATACAAAATATTCAAATTTTAAAATGTGCACATACACACAAGCACAAACATAATGCAATATAACACAAATAACAAAAATCAATAACAAATAATTTTTTTTTTTTAATTATACAAAGTAAAACATTATTATTATTATTATTATTATTATCATTTTTTTCCAGTTTTTCAATTTAAGCATATTCAATTCCAAAACTTTAAAATAGTCTTGTTTTGCAGTAAAAATCTTTCGTTTCTAGTTTTGGAATTTTTTTTTTTTTTTTTTTTTGAAAATGAAAAGAATGATAATTTTTGGTTTGGAATATTCAGATTTTTGTTTAATTATGTATTTTATTAATTATTATTTATTTTCTTCCATTTTTTTTTTCTTATTTTTACTAAAGTTGCACCTCCCACCACCACCACCACCACCACCACCATAACCACCACCACCACCACCACCACCACCACCACCACCACCACCACCACCACCACCACACCAACCCAACTTTGCCCACCCACCCATCAACCGAAAATGCTGAAGTAGAAAATGTCACATAAACATTAAAATGAACACCGAAATATTAGCTCACTTTCCCCCCTTCAAGAGATCTGAAGCAACCACCTGTGCCACCCTCACCACCAGTGCCACCAAAATAAGAAAAGGAGAAAAGCTTCCTAAACTAACAACATATTTATGTTTAATCACATGACTAAGAAATTCAGTTCTCAATCACATGCTTCAAGGTTTTATACCATGGAGCATCTTGCTTGATCCTTGTTTCAGTCATTCGATTGTGGCCATGCTGGAGCACCACTTTACAGAATTTTTAGTCCAATGATTCAACCCCTGTACTAATATATATATATATATATATGTACATATATATATATATATATATATATATATATATATATATATATATATATATATATATATATATATATATATATTGTTAGCCTGGTATTTATTCCACCCATCTCTTTTGCCAAACTGCTAAGTTGTAGGGATGTTAACAAACCAACATCAGTTATCAAGTGGTGATGGGACACAAACACAAAGAGACACACACATGTGTATGTATATATGTGTGTATATATGTATGTATGTATGTATGTATGTGTGAGCACGCATGTGTGTGTATGTATGTATATATGTATGTATGAAGGGCTTCTTTCAATTTCCATCTACCAGGTGGGTGGTATCAAAAGGGTTAAAGCAACCAGATCCAGCCTCTCACACCTACCCTGCAATGTCATTCTAAAAATAAACAATCAGCTCATTGAAGCCTTGAAGCTATGAGATAATGTATGATTATTTGAAAACAATGTGAATAAATAAGCATTACTTATGACAGAGAAATCTTGGTAAAGGGTCAAAGCTGAAAAGCAGCAACAACAACAACAACCATTATCATCATCATCATAATTCCTAACACCATTGCAACCACCACAATCACTATCACTAGAGCCCTCGTTACAATGATTGATCATCATCATCATCATCATCATCACCACCAACACTAGTAGATATTTCTTCCTCGCTTTCACCACTGTCCCCACCGCCACCACCATCGCTACCACCACTGCCACCATCATCATCATCATCCTCACCATCGCCACCACCATCATTTTTCCCACTGACACTTCCACTGTCATCTCCACTGACACCTCCTCCACCACCACCACCATCACCACCACCATCATCGCTGTCCTCCACTAACACTCCTCCTCCTCCACTACCACCATTCATCATTCCCACCAACACCTCCACCACCATCATCATTG
Source organism: Octopus bimaculoides (assembly GCF_046866305.1). Classification (NCBI taxonomy): domain Eukaryota; kingdom Metazoa; phylum Mollusca; class Cephalopoda; order Octopoda; family Octopodidae; genus Octopus; species Octopus bimaculoides. Next base: position 8,194,147 of record NC_142948.1, on the reverse strand, counting down.
TCCTCCACTGACACTCCTCCTCCACGTCCACCATCATCATTCACACTGACACCTCCACCACCATCATCATTGTCCTCCACTAACACTCCTCCTCCACGTCCACCATCATCATTCACACTGACACCTCCACCACCATCATCATTGTCCTCCACTGACACTCCTCCTCCACCTCCACCATCATCATTCACACTGACACCTCCACCACCATCATCATTGTCCTCCACTAACACTCCTCCTCCACGTCCACCATCATCGTCCTCCACTGACTCTGATTCCTCCTCCACCACCACCACCATCATCATTGTCCTCCATTGACACTCCCCTTCCTCAGCCTCCTCCATCACCACCACCACAACAAATTCATCCTCCTCACCTTCGCTCACACCATCATCCTTATTGCACCCACCACCACCACAGCCACTAGCACCTCCACCACCAGCAACAGGCTCGTTCTCCTAACCTTCCTTCATCACTCCCACCACCACCTCCACAATCACTCCGATGATGACCACCACCATCATGCTTAAAGATTATTTCATCAACCACCCATCCACACCACTACCGCCAGTGACCACACCACCAAAACTGGTCTTCTGAAATGAGATTAGATCTGGAGAGAAGCAGCTTGTCATCTCCACAATGCCACCACTGCCACCACCACCACCATCCCCACTCCACTCCACTCCACTCCCCCTTCGCCAGCTCCTGTCCATACTAGTCCAGTCTTCTGTCCACTCCTGACCTGTCTTGTCCTCTACTCTTCCGACCTGTCCTGGCCCATCCCTTCCTACCCCACAATCCCATCTTTTTTTATATAATGCTTATCTATCTAATGCAGCAGCAGCAGCGGTAAGGAGCTATTTATATGGGAGATCTGATCCAACAACCTGGCTTTGGAAGGAGAAGGAGGAGGAGGAGGAGAAGGAGAAGAAGAAGAAGAAGAAAGGGAAACAAAAACAATGATATAAAGAAAGAAAAGTAGGAATGAAAGAGAAGGAAAGAGAGAGATAGAAAGAATGAGAGAGAGAGAGAGAGAGAGAGAAAAAAAAGAGAGAGAGAGAGAAAAAAAAGAGAGAGAGAGAGAGAGAGAAAGAAAGAAAGAAAGAAAGAAAGAAAGAAAGAAAGAAAGAAAGAAAGAATGATAGAGAGAAAGAATGAAATAAAGAACAAGAATGAAAGAGAAAAAAGAAAAAAGAAAAGAAAGAAAGAATGAATGAAAGAAAGAACAAGAATGAAAGAGGAAAAGGAAAAGAAAGAAAAAAAGAAAGAAAGAAAGAACAAGAATGAAAAAGGAAAAGAAAGAAAGAAAGAAAGAGGGAAAGAAAGAATGAAAGTAAGAATGAAAGAGAGAAAAGAAAAGAGAGAAAGAAAGAAAGAAAGAATGAAAGAGAGAACGAGAGAGAAAGAACGAAAGGGAAAAAGAAAGAAATGAAAGAAAGAAAAAAAATGGAGAAAGAAAAACCGAAAATAGAGAGAAATAAAGAACAAACAAAAGAGATTTACAAAGAAAAATAGCGTTAGGTTACTTAATTCCCCAACCAATGTTCGTTTTGATTTAGCTTAGGTTTTTCTTGTTTTCTTTTGTCTTTTTTTTTTTATTTTATGTTATATTTTTGCAATTTCACCTTTTTTTATTTATTTATTTTTGCTTTGCTTTTTTGTTTATTTTGGATTGTTTGTTTGTTTGTTTTGGCTTTTTTTCTTTGTTTGTTTGTTTTGGGTTTTTTTGTTGGTTTCTTTTTTAGTTTTGGAAGTTGCTGCTGCATTACAAAATGGCTTCATCCATACCATTCCATACCAATTCCATTCCATCTGAAGAATTCAACGGTTCTTATTGATCCATTCTTTCCGATATTCGGGGAAAAGCAAAAAGCAACGCAAAAATAGCAACAAACGCAAAAGAACAGGGCAAACAGATAGCTTGACTTTGTTAGGAAATGTTATCACCGTTAATCATCGTCATCATCGTCGTCATCATCGTCATCAAGATCATTACCGTTATCATCATCGTTATTTTCATCATTATAGTCATTATCATGATCGCCATTATCATCATTGCTATCATCATCATCGCCGTCTTCATCAGCTTAACTATCATCATCATCATCAACATCGCTATCATCCTCATCAGCATCACCACTACCACTGCTATCATCATCACTATCATCATCATCGTCATCACTATCATCATCACCATAATTACTATCATCATCATCATCATCACCATCACTGCTATCATCATCACTATCATCATCATTATTACTGCTATCATCATCATCACCATTGCCATCATCATCATCATCATTAATATCATTATCACCATCATCATCATCATCATCATTACCATCATCATCATCATCATCATCACTGCAATTGTCATCATTGACATTCTCACTAACATCATCATCAGCATTGATGTCACCATCGACATACCCACCTCATCATCCTCATCTTCATCGCCATCATCAACAACACCAACACAATCAACATCATCATCACCATGACCACAATACTTATCCTAAAAGTCAACAAAACTACGTAAAAAAAAGAGAGAGAAGAGACAGACAGACAGAAAGAGTGCATAAGGCGGGGAACCATTACAAATAACAAGGAATGGTTAAATTAATTATAGAAATACAATCAAGTCAACAATAATGAGTTCTTGGAGACTGTGTGTGTGTGTGTGTGTGTGTGTGTGTGTGTGTGTGTGTGTATCTTTTATCTTTTTACTTGTTTCAGTCATTAGACTGTGGCCATGCTGGGGCAGTGCCTTGAAGAAGTTTTACTTGAATGAACTGATGCCCATTATTTTTTTTTAAAACTTGGTATTTATTCTATCAGCCTGTTTCTTTGAACTGCTAAGTCATGGGGTTGTAAACACACCAACACTGGTTGTCAAGGACAAACACAGACTCTCATTATATATATATATATATATATATATATATATATATATATAGGTGCAGGCCATGCAGTAAGAAGCTTGCTTCCCAACCACATAGTTCCGGGTTCAGTCCCACTGTTTGGCACCTCGGGCAAGTGTCTTCTACTCTACCTTCTGGCCAACCAAAGCCTTGTAAGTGGATTTAGTAGACAGAAACTGAAAGAAGCTCATCATATATATATATATATATATATATATATATTGCCAAATCAGATTGGAGCCTGGTGTAGCCATCTGGTTTCACCAGTCCTCAGTCAAATCGTCCAACCCATGCTAGCATGGAAAGCGGACGTTAAACAACAATGATGATGATGATGATGATGATATATGCATGTGTTTGTGTTTGTCCCACCACCACCACCATTGCTTGACAACCGATGTTGGTGTGTTTATGTCGGCAAAAGTGACCAATAGGATAAGTACTAGGCTTACAAAGAATAAGTTCTGAAGTCAATTTGTTGGCCACAGTCAAATGACTAAAACAAATTTAAAAAAAATATACATATATATATATATATATAGACATACATGATAGTTTTCTTTCCATTTCTGTCTACCAAATCCATTCTCAAGGATTTGATCAGCCTAAGGCTATAGCAGAAGACACTTGCCCAAAGTGCCACAGAGTGGGACTAAAACCAGAACAATGTAATCGGAAGCCAATCTTCTTACCACACAGCACCAATATATAAAAATTTCTGCATGAGTCTGTGCATGTAATGTGTGTTTGTTTGTGTGTGTCTGTGCATGCATGCATGCATACATGAGCATAACAAACAATAAGACATGCACGTTCAGTTTTCTGATTTCTTGGGCAAAAAAATGTCAGGTTGTTTTAGAAAAGGAAAATGTGTTTTGTCTCTGTTGTTTCGACTTGCTTCTCTATACATATAGCGACATAGATACATACACATCAATGTACGCACACATGTATTTACATACATGCACAAATACAGGTACATACAGTTTCATGCATATACATGCACACACACTGTGCATATTCATATGTGCACAGTGGTTGGTGTTAGGAAGGGCATCCAGCCATACAAACAGACACAGGAGCGTGGTGCATGCTTCTGCCTGGCCAGCCCCTATCGAACCATCCAACCAATGCCAGCATGGAAGGCAGACGTTAAAGAAAGATGTTGATATATGTACATCTATTTATTTATATACATAAATATATACATGTATATATTTAGACAAATATATAAATATATACATACATGAATATATTTTATATATATATATATATATATATATATATATATATATATAGAAATATACATATATACTCTTTTACTCTTTTACTTGTTTCAGTCATTTGACTGTGGCCATGCTGGAGCACCACCTTTAGTCGAGCAAATCGACCCCAGGACTTATTCTTTGTAAGCCTAGTACTTATTCTATCGTCTCTTTTGCCGAACCGCTAAGTTACGGGGACGTAAACACACCAGAATCGGTTGTCAAGCGATGTTGGGGGGACAAACACAGACACGCAAACATATACACACACATACATATATACACATATATACGACGGACTTCTTTCAGTTTCCGTCTACCAAATCCACTCACAAGGCTTTGGTCGGCCCGAGGCTATAGTAGAAGACACTTGCCCAAGGTGCCACGTAGTGGGACTGAACCCGGAACCATGTGGTTGGTAAGCAAGCTACTTACCACACAGCCACTCCTACGCCTATATGAATATATTATATATATATATATATATATATATATATATATATATATATATATATATATATATATATATACAAATATACATATATGAATATATTTATATATATATATATATATATATATATATATATATATATATATATATATATATACATACATACATATACATACATACATATACATACACATACAGATACACATATATACATACACATACATACACATATATATATATATATATATATACACATACATGAATATATTTATATAAATACCGACATACATACACACACATATGCACACACATATGAATATATTTATACAAATATATACATACATACACACATGTATGTATTTATAGAAATATATACATATATACATACACGTATGTATTTATACAAATTTATACAAATATATGCATACATACATGTTTATATTTATACAAATATATACATATACATATATACATGTAGACATAAATATATACATATATACATACACATATGTATATAGTCATAGAAATATATGCATATACACATACATACATGTGTGTGTGTGTGAGCCAAGACTGGAAAAAAGACATGTGATCTTGCAACAGCAATGACAGGCTGGGATTTACTCCGTTGACATAATCCTCGGACTTTCCTATAATCCTTATCCTGCAGGAGGAGTCTGGTATTTGTGTTAACATTAGAGAAGCAAGGATGTAGCAAAATGAAACTGATCTGGAAATCAAACAGTTGGAAAGACATTACCATGTCATCTAAATACAGTAACATAAAATGGTCATGTGCATGTGTGTGTGTCTGTGCGTGCATGAACATCAGAGAGGAAGAGCATGTTAAGATATGCATGTTAGTGTATGTGTGTATATATATATATATATATATATATATATATATATATATATATATATATAGGGGAAAAGGTAGAGACGGAGGGGGAGAAAGAGAGATAAGTATATCTGGATGCATGTGTGGGAGAGGAGGGAAGAGGGACAGAGAGGGGAGAGAGACAGAGAGAGAGGAAGAGAGACACAGAGAGGGGGAGAGAGACACAAAGAGGGAGAGAGACACAGAGGGGGAGAGAGACACACAGAGAGTGGGAGAGAGACACACAGAGAATGGGAGAGAGAGACAGAGAGTGGGGGCAAGAGACACAGAGAGGGAGAGAAACGCAGAGAGGGAGAGAGACACAGAGAAAGGGTGAGAGACACAGAGAGAGGGAGAGAGAGAGAGACAGGGAAGGCATATCAAAATCTATGTACGTATATGTATTTGTAAATATTGTATGGGTATGCGTATGTATGTGCACATACGTATGAGAGGGAGAGAGGGGAGGGGGGCACAT